>NW_025827321.1:0-2853 GCF_002878395.1 Capsicum annuum | reverse complement strand
TCAAACAGATATTGATATCTATTGCAACAGATGACATGTCTGTTTGATTTTTTTTTTAATTTTAAAGCAATCTTCTGTTCGAAAGAATAAAGATAAAATACTACTAAGACGGTAAAAAGTATTTCTTGGATTGCTCCATTTTGCAAAATAGACACATTGAAAGCTTTTTTTTAGGCTTTTTGACACAATTCTTGAAAAATTAAGTATTTAGACACTAGGTTGACATCATCACTTCTTATATACAATCCTAGCACACACATAGTTTATTGGGATATATTATGTGTCAAGTCTATTGGGATTATTCTTTATATACCAAATAGTTTATTATCGATTCTATTTCAAGTCTACTAAAAATCTAATTATTTAAACGAACAGATAAATAGTCGAGCATTTATGACACTTCAAAAAAGCGGCTGCACATCCACTCACTCCGTGCGTCGATTGGGTATACGTTATCTCCTCAAATTCTACTGACGCACACATGGTCTATATAAACAACCATAAACTATACACAATATTCATCTTCCTCAACCAAAAAAATTTGACAAATATGACCAAATGTCGAGCATTCCACTCAGAGCATGAAGGAGGGTTCGTTTCTAGCGTAACCACGATATTCTCCTCCTTCGAAATGACCTAGACCGTCTCTTCTATGATTTGGGTTAGGAAAGGGAGCACCTCCACCATGAACTCTGATATATCACCCAATTTTTATGGGCAATCATGGAGAGGCTGAACATGTAGCCCGAGGAGTTCATCACCCCCCACTATCCCCTTAGTTTAGGTTTTAATTTTTTTTGTAGTTGTAGTTGTAAGTTCATTGCAAAGAAAATTTCATGGCTAGGGAATTTGTTAGATGAAAGCTTTTTTATTTTGCCCTTTTTGCTCGTATTTTACTGTAAATATGGTATTAAACCATTGCTGCAATGAACTTATGAAATGAGTGTTTGAAATTTTGTTGCAATGCCCTTTTTGTTTGTCTCTACATTAATTATACAATTTTGTTCTTCGTTGAAATTTTGCAATTTCTCCTATTATAAGATGAATGAAACAGTTTTCAGACGTTAAAACTAATGGTCTATCATATATATATATATATATATATATATATATATATATATATATATGTACGAATTCATATATGCTAATGGATAATAAATCTGGTCTATCAAAGATTGTATAGATTTCTACAAAATTAATTGCACGGTCGGTATAGTATATGATTGACCGAGAACAATAACTATGCGTGACTGTCTATGTAATCGACGGATTCCATTATGTAGGTTCATGAAATATAAATAATTAAATAAATATAATTGTGTCGATTGTAAATCATAGACTGCAAGATTTGTCACTAATATACCATACTGCTGGACCTCTTGCATAGATCGTAAATATAATCAATGCCTTCTCATGCGTTGGGTAGATGCTAAACCATATAGCTCCACACTAGGTCAATGCTAAGGTATATACGGGTTGGTGCAACGATCCAAAAAAATATTAGTACATAGTCAAAGATATAAATAATTAAATAAGTGAAAGTAATTTGAAGGCCATATATTGTGTCCATTGTAAATCGTAGACTTCAAGCCTTGTCAATAATATACCGCATTGGTTTATTGCTCTTAGTAGTATATTTGAAAAAAAAGAAATAATTAATTAATAAAATAATAAATAATTGGATTTTATGCAATTAAAGGAGCTTGAACAAGTCATGTACTTCGGTAAACATTGCCCTAAGGATGTTGGTTGTTCAACCACAAGTCATCACCTAACATATCTTTGATCACCACTTTCAATTTACGTGGACTCTCATACAATCACATGATTTGTTTAGGCTCATTTAATTGCATAAAATCTAATTATATATTATTTTATTAATTAAATAATTCTTTTCAAAATATGTGCTTGTCATGGTCTATGAATATGTACCCTCGTCTAGTGCATTTATTAGTGAAGTAGTCCGTAGTTTATGCTAGACTATGCTTAGTTATTTACTCGACCTGATATAATCTAGGATAGATTGGGAACTACTTCCACAATTAAATAACTAGATGAAGATATTTATTTATAGACCATGACTATCACATATTTTGAAAAATATTATTTAATTAATAAAATAATAGAAAATTGAATTTTATGCAATAAAATGAGACTAAACAAGTCATGTGATCATATGAGAGTCCACGTAAATTGAAGGTGGTGATCAAAGATGTGTGAGGTGATGATTTGTGGTTGAAAAAATAATAAGTTGTGGTTGAACAAATGAATTTCTCACAACATACTTGTGCTTTAGGTAAGCATTACCCTGAGGACGTTGGTTGTACAACCACTACCCAGCCTCACACATATTTGATCACCTTCTACAATTTACGTGGACTCTCATATGATCACATGACTTGTTTAAGCTCATTTGATTATATAAAATTTAATTATTTATTATTTTATTAATTAATTATTCCTTTTCTTTCCTAATATGCTACTAAGGGCAATAAACCAATACGGTATATTATTGACAAGGTTTTGCGTCTATGATTTACACTGGACACAATTGGTGGACCTCTATAAAACATGATAGTTACTGAATTGGTGACACAATGCAACATATAACAGTAAACTTGTTTGTCGTCAGTGTAAATATATGATTTATTCAATCGATCATGCGTTCAGTCTAAAATTATAGAGAACAACTTCTATAATATTTGCCATCGACCTTATAAATTAGGACAATAGCTGAACTGGTAACACAATGCAATCAACTGTTTAATCTAACAAGACAATGGAATAACTAAACATAATTTCATCTGTAAATGTCATCATTGACATGCCAAATATATGTAATTTAATTATCCA
>NW_025827320.1:0-6691 GCF_002878395.1 Capsicum annuum | reverse complement strand
GGATGATATTATGAGTTATTTCATTTATTCAATTTTAGCTTTCAGTAAATGGAGTTTAGTCAGTTAGAGGCTTTTCAGAATATTATGTTAAGACAGTATTTTAGTTGTTTTGGGTATTTCATACCCCACCATATGCTATGATTTATCATTCATGTTATAGTTTTGAACCTTATGGCCTTACAGTTCATGTTTTCGCATTATACAGTATATTATGCAGTTTACAGGTATAGATATTAGTCATGGGTTAGCTTGTGGTCCTTCGGGGTCATGAGCACCGTGTAGCATTCCGGTTACCAGATTCGAGATGTTACAAACTTAGTTTCAGAGCCTAAAGTTCAATAGAGTCCTAGGAAGTCTAAAAGGCGCATCTAGTAAAGTCTTGTACATAGGTGTGTTACGCGCCACATTTATGTACAGGAGGCTATAATATGTTCTAGGAACAATTTCCCTTCTTTTAGTATTCATGTTGTGCCAGTGAGTATTAAGTCAAATTCAAATCTCAGTATAATTCATTTCTCCCTTTCTTCTATAGAACATGCCTCCTAAAAGAAAAAACGAGAATGAGTCAGCCCCTTAGCCCGAAGAACCTTTGGGGAAACATATTTCTCATGCGAAGTTCTGGGCCATATTCACTACTTTTTCTCAGTCATTTACTACTCATAATGAATGACTAGCTATCGTTCCGTCCAAACCAGTGGCCAATTCAGCTGCAACCAGGATTTGTGACTTTACCCGAATGAATCCTCCATTCTTCCTCGGGTCTAAGTCAGATAAGGACCCTCAAGAATTCATCGATAAAGTTTAAAAGGTAGCTGACATCATGGGGGTGACTACTATTGAGAGTGTTGAGCTAGCTACATATCAGTTGCAGGATATGGCTTATACTTGGTTCAAATAGTGAAAGTCAGAAAGGCCAGATGATGTAGGTCCTATTAAGTGGGAGGAGTTTGTCACTGTATTCTGAGACAGATTCTTTCCCCAGGAGCTTAGAGAGGATAAGGTGTTAGAATTCATCAACCTCAAGGAGGGAAACATAATAGTGAAAGAGTATTCTCCTAAGTTTACTCAATTAGCCAGATATTCCCCTCATGTGATTGCAGACAACATGGCTAAGATGAGTAAGTTTGTGTCAGGGGTGAATGATAGCATTGTTAATGAGTACAGATCTGCCATACTAAATAGTGACATGACTTTAGCCAGGCTTATGACTCATGCTCAGAAAATAGATGATCAAAAGATTAAGATGGGGGAGAAGGAGAATAAGAGAGAAATGACAGGTAGTTGCAAATTTGCTCAGCCCAAATTAGAAGGAGAAAATTATTCTCAGTTATATCCTAAGTCATCAGTTCCATCCCCTTCTTTAGATAGTGCTCTAGCTTCTAAGTTCATGGATGGTAATAGAGATAGGGCGCTAGGATCTAAGTCTCGGGGCAGTGTTAGCAATGCCCAAACTAATCCCCTTTGTCAGACTTGTGGTAAGAACCACAAGGGTTTTTGCAAATCTAGCAGTGATGTCTATTTTGGATATGGAAAGCCAGGGCATAGAGTTAGGGATTGTCCCAAGTTAGGTTACTAGGGTCATCATAATCATTCCTCATCCCAGTCCGATCACCTAAATCAGCAGGGTGCCACTTCCAGTGCTACTAGTGGGCAACACCCAAATTGTCTTTATGCTCTTCAGACGTGACAGGATCAGGAAAATTCTCATAATGTAGTTAATGTTACGTTACAGATCTTTCATGTTCATGTTTACTCTTTGCTAGATCCAGGTGCTTCCTTGTCTTTTGTTACTCCCTGTATAGCAGGCGATTTTGGAGTCAGTCCCAAAATTTTAGCAGAGCCCTTTTCAGTTTCTACCCCAGTGGGTAAAACATTATTTCCTGATGGGTATATAGAAACTGCCCAGTTATGATATTTTAGAAAGTCACTTTAGCAAACTTAGTCAAATTAGAGATGACTTATTTTGATGTCATTCTCAACATGGATTGGCTTTATTCCTGTTATTCCATAGTCGACTGCAGGCATAGAATAGTCCAGTTTTAGTTTCCGAATAAACCCGCCCTAGAATGGAAGGGTAGTGTATCCACTTTTAGAGGTCAGCTTATTTCCTACCTTCAGGCAAGGAAAATAATATCTTAGGGATGTGTTTACCATCTTATTTGAGTTAAGGACTCTAGTTCCAAAACTCCCAGCCTTGAATGAGTCCCAGTAGTAAGTGAGTATTCAGATGTCTTTCCCAAAGATCTTTCAGGAATTTCTCCCAAAAGGGAAATAGACTTCAGCATTGATCTTCTCCTAGATACTCATCCTATAGCTATTTTTCCATATAGAATAGTACCTGCAGAACTCAAAAAACTGAAAGAGCAGTTGAAGGATCTCCTAGATAAGGGACTCATCAGGCCCAGTGTGTTCTCGTAGGGTACACCAGTCTTATTCGTGCAAAAGAAATATAGTCTTTCAGAATGTGCATTGATTACTGTCATATTAATAAATTAATGGTCAAGAACAAGTATCCTCTTCCCTAAATCGATGACTTATTTGAATAACTTCAGGGTGGCAGCTATTTCTCTAAGATAGACCTCAGATCCGGCTATTATCAGCTTAGAGTCAGAGAAAGTGACATCTAAAAAATAGCCTTTCGTACTCGGTATGGTCACTTCAAATTCCTAGTCATATCATTTTGTCTTACCAATGCCCCAGTAGCTTTCATGGACTTGATGAACCACGTGTTCAAGCAGTACTTTGATATGTTCATCATAATCTTCATAGATGATATCTGGTCTATTCCTACAGTAAGCATGATCATGCAGACCATCTCAAAATTTTACTTCAGACTCTAAAAAATCACCAGTTATTTGCCAAATTCAGTAAGAGCAAGTTGTCTAAGGTCAATAGTGTTCCTTGGTCATATCATTTTCGGTGATGGCATTAGAGTTGATTCTCAGAAGACTGAAGCAGTAAGAAACTATCCCAAACCTATCTCTCCATCAGATATCAGGAGTTTCTTGGGTTTGGCTATCTATTATAGATGGTTTGTTAAGGTATTTTCGTCTATTGCATCCGCTATGTCCAGACTAACTCAGAATAAAGTCAAGTTTTAGTGGTTAGATCCTTCAGAGAGAGTTTTTAGGAGTTAAAGACTCGACTCACCTCAGCTCCAGTCTTAGCTCTTCCAAATGGTCCAGATGGGTTCATATTGTATTGTGATAAATCCAGGGTGGGTTTAGGTTGTGTCCTCATGCAGCATGGTAAGGTCATAGCCCACGCCTCCAGACAGCTTAAACCCCATGAGAAGAATTATCCTACTCATTATCTTGAGTTAGTAGCCATAGTATTTGCTTTGAAGATTTGGAGGCATTATCTATACGGTGTTCATGTAGATGTGTTCACAGATCATAATATTCTTTAATATGTCTTTTCTTAGAAAGATATCAATCTTCATCATAGAAGGTGGTTAGAGCTCTTAAAGATGACGACATAAGTGTCTTTATACTCCGGGCAAGGCCAACATAGTGGCCGACGCTCTTAGTAGAATATCTATAGGCAGTGTTGCTCATGTTGAGGACATTAAGGAGAAATAAGCTTAGGAAGTCCATCAACATAACATCCTAGGCATTCACTTTGTTGATACAGAGGAGGGTTATATATGGGTTCAGATTAGTTCTAAATCATCTCTAGTTTTTGAGGTAAAAGAAAAGAAAGATAGAGATCCCAGCCTAGTCAAGTTGAAAGAGTCGGTCAAGGATCAGAAAGTAGTGGTTTTCTCCCAAAGGGGAGATAATGTTTTGCATTGTCAGGGTTGTCTCTGTGTTCCAGGTGTAGATGATTTAACACAGCGAATTCTTGTAGAAGCGCATGGTGCGCGCTACTCTATTCATCCAGGGGCCATAAAGATTTATCGCGACTTGTGGAAGATCTATTGGTGGAGTAGGATAAAGCAAGATATTACAGATTTTGTGGCTAAGTGCTCTACATGTCAGCAGGTTAATATAGAGCATCAGAAGCCTAGGGGTTTCATTCAGGATTTCACTATTCCTAGTTAGAAGTGGGAAGCAGTGAACATGGATTTTGTGATGGGTTTGCCTCGAACTCATCATCACCATGATTCAGTTTGGGTTATTATAGATAGAATGACCAAATCAGCTCATTTTCTTCCAGTCCATACCTCTTATTCAGTCGAGGATTATGCCAAACTCTACATCATAGAGTTGGTTAGATTACACGGGGTTCTGCTATCTATTATCTCAGATAGAGATACCTAGTTTACCTCTCACTTCTGGAAAGCATTCCAAAATGCTCTTGGTACCCAAGTTCATCTTAGTACAAGCTTCAATCCTCAGATAGATGGTCAAGTAGAAAGGACCATTCAGACTCTATAAGATATGCTAAGGGCGTGTGCAATTAATTTCAAGGGTAGTTGGGATGACCACTTACCTCTGATTGAGTTTGCATACAATAATAGCTATCATTACAGTATTAAGATGGATCTATTCGAAGATCTCTATGGTAGGAAATACAGATCTCCAATCGGTTATTTCGAAGTTGGTGAGGCTTCAGTTATAGGGCTTGACTTAGTATTTGATGCCTTAGAGAAAGTTCAGTTGATCAAAGAAAGACTTTGGGTTGCTCAGAGCCGACAAAAGTCTTATGCAAATGTGCGTGAAAGGATCTCGAGTTTGAGATTGGTGACTATGTTTATCTAAAGATCTCTCCCATGAATGGAGTGAAGAGATTCAGCAAGAAGGGAAAGCTTAGTCCCTGATATATTAGTCAGTGGCGCATCGCGCCACAAGAGAAAATGGTATTTTTCAAAATCCATTTAGCCTCCACAATTATGGCACATTGCGCCAGGGCTCAAATTCAGAATTGTCATTTTTCCAGTGTCTCAGCGCGATTACTCCGCATCTTGCCAAACTTCCAGTTCACAGAAGAAGTGGTAACACGATATCTTTGCGTCGCGCAATCCCTCAGTTTCCCAACTGTCAAATTCCAGTGACATGGTGCGATAGCGCCGCATCGCGCCAAGGGCCCAGTTCGGGAAATTTTTCACTAAAATTACAAGACACATCCAGGGTTAAAAGGGTCAATTTTCCACCCCTATTTAAACCCAATAACACGTGATTTAGCCATTCTTCACCTAAAATATACTAGTTTGTACTTAACTTTCTCGCAAGAACAATCTAGGGTTTCAATTGGGGATTTAATTTCAAGAAAGTTTCTCCGTCAATCTTTGCTAAATTAAGAACCAAGGTATCAATGTGTACATTCATGGACTCCTTTCATACATGAAGCCCAAGAATCCTCTTTTAAATTATATATCATGATATCTATGTGGTAAAGTGATTATGTTTATGTTGTTATGATTGTATGACTACCAAAATTGAATCTTTACCATATTTTCATGAAACTATGTTAGTTTAGGGTTGATATTCATGTAATGAAGTTAAATTGTGAAATACTATTGATAAAATGCTTAGTATAACATAAATCATGTATAATGACTCAATTGTGTTAAAATGCTAAATGCATGCAAGTTACTCATGTTTAACATGACTTCCATATAAGTGATTATGCTTTATACTTATTTGGTGAAATGTTCATGATACTAGAAGTATGTAAGCAAGCCATGATTATGTGCTCTTTGTCCATGTATTAACTTAAGGTAATCAAGTGCCTCATGAAATAGTCCCCAACAAGTTTATGATGAATTGTGGACTCGTCATGTGTTCAAGGATTTCAAGTTGTGTCAGTTTCTTTTCATCGATTCCTAGGGGTACTTTTATCTAACAATTTAGCTGTATGCCTAGAGACAATGTCATGTTTTCAAGATACTCATAGTCAAGACATGTTCAGTAGAATTCAAGCAGTCTCATGATTTAGGAAAACTCAGTAATCTCAATCAGTTATCAGACCTCAGTAATGTTCCGTCAGTCAACGGAACTAGTAAACTCAGTCCAGTTAGTTCAGTAATCTATGTTCAGTGTTTAATTAGATGGGAGTAGAAATTAGCACTGAGTGAACCCAAGGATAGGAACACACACTATCAGATGAGGGTGTGATTCTTAGAAGTCATCCTTGCATTCCAGGACTATGTAGCAAGCATAGGTTGAGATATCAAAACTATCAGGTTAGGGTTGATGAGGTGGATAGGAATTGTCAGATTAGGGCCCCACCATTCTCTTTTAGGGACACTGTCAGATAAGGGCCACCCACAACTTGTCTTTACTAGTGGCGCGGTATTCACACCCTTCTAATTGGGGTTATAGATTGGACCCCAACTCAGCCATAATAGCGTATTAGGGGCATGTTGGTTAGGTGACTACTTTCCACAGTTTCTGTTACAGAATCAGGACTGTTAGATACAGTCATTTAGTTTGAGTAATATAACTCAGATAGTTCTATAGAATTTAGGATTGTCAGATATATTCAACTTAGAACATTACAGAACTTATTTAGTTTTATAAGATTCAGGACTGCCAGATACAATTTCTCATGTTATCAATATTCAGATTCAGTAATTATGTTAACACGATATCAATGTCAGTTATTATATCTCATGCATGTATTCTCACGCTCATGATAGTCAATCTGTTATTATTATTGTTCATGCATATGAACCCCATTAATTTAGCCTACCTCACATGCATACCAGTACATTCAGTAGTACTGAAGCATTTGCGCTATGGTGTTT
>NW_025827319.1:0-1218 GCF_002878395.1 Capsicum annuum | reverse complement strand
TTTGGCAAAAAGGGTAAGCTTATTCCTCGGTATATTAGTATGTCTGTGATTATTTATGATATTGGTCTAGTAGATTACACGTTTGTATTTCCAACAATCTGAGTAGGAGTTCATCCTTTGTTTCTTATTTCTATGTGTAAAAATGCCATAGAGATTTTGATTATATTATCAAATAGGACTCGGTTGTACTTGACAAGAATCTTATGTATGAAGAGGGGCTACTTTTGATTCCTAGTTATGTTTTTTAGAAGTTGAGAACTGAGGAAATTTCATCTTTGAAAGATCAGTGAAAGAACCATCCTATTGAGGAGGCCACTTGAAAAATTGAGAAGGACATGCATTAAAAGTATCCTCACTTGTTTGAGGATTAAGGTACTTTCGTATTTCCTTTTTACTCTATTTTTATTTGATAATTTAGGGACGAAATATGGATAAATTTATATTTCTTGTAATTACCCTTTTATTTATTATGGTAAAGTCTAGCATGCCAAAATTATAGTTAAGATTCTCCTCAAATAAAGATTTAGAAAATTTCAGGCTTGGTTAGGCTTGAATGAAATCTAAGTTTGGTATGGTCTAGGATAATACCAGAATGGATTATTTAATGATTAAGTGCTTTGATGTTATTTTAATATATATAAAAATAATAATAAATACATAGAAACTTTCAAATGTTAATTTGGGTTAGTTAAACTCCAATAATCATATATGACATAAAATAGATGGTTTGGAATGTTAATATTTTTAATTGTCTTGTGAAATGCGCAAATTTAAGGGATAGATAGAGTTTTTAGTTTCCTTAGGCTTCTATAGTGTGAGGTAGGCTGCTACCACTTTCCCTCTATCTTGGGAATATTTTAGTTATAGTGAGAGTCAAAGTTTGCCAACTCTGCCATAGCGGGTGAATTCTGCTTCAGTGAGGTATACATTGATTAGTGTAAAAATATCACAAAAGCATATTTTTCATTCCAAATAAGTTCAAGGGATATAAAGTGTAAATTCAATTTGCCAGAAAACCTCAATTTTTAAGGTAAGTAATCTTACCACTTTAACTAGTTTTTCAATGATTAATTCTTAGAATTACTAGATTTTGATTATAGGAGGGTATTTAACCTGACCTTGGTTTATTTTTGTGTAATTTCATTAAAAACAAGGTGTAATCCTTGATTTTTTTTAAAGAATTATAAGTTTATGATTGCATGCTTAGAATTCATTCTT
>NW_025827318.1:0-3728 GCF_002878395.1 Capsicum annuum | reverse complement strand
AGTGACCATAGTATTCCCTGTGGGATTTGACACCTAATCCAGTTGGGCTCTATATTTGACAGCGACCGCTTACACTTTCTAACGAGAGTTGTAATTTGGGCGTATCAATACACAATATTTTTGTTCTTGGGTTTTTGATTTCGTATTCAATTAGAGATTTTGGATTTCATTCTTCATTTTTTTTAATTAATTACATGTCTTCTTCATTGATTTTCATGGATTGTTGCATAAGCATGAGTGGCTAATTTCCTTGCTTAGGATTGTGGGAACCCAGATGGATTAATAATGTAAGGGGAAGTAGGAGACTCATCTATTTTGATGTGGCTACATGTATTGTGATTTCCTTTATATTAATTGTATCCAAGATATTCTAGAATCTAGGGAATTTCCTGTATTTGAGATCATCCTCACAAGGGAGTTCGAGATTGGGAAAAAGAGGTTATGAAAGTGATTCGAGGTTGTCAGCCCTTATCTAATCAACTTGAGACCTAAAAGGTAATATTTTCACTGGGTTCAAGGATGAGGTATAGTAAGGTGACGCCCTGAGACTAAAAAGGTGAAAGGTGAGATTTATTCAATGCATTCACAAGACGATTGATAATACATAACTTGTGTGACTTTATGAGTAAAGTAGTGGGATAGGAGAGTTTAACACAAAAATCTTATAGAGTTAGAAGCCATGGGAACACAGTCCTTTGTTCATCTTCTATTGTTTACAACCTCAAGTACTCAAATTCAGTTACATGTTACTGTGACTCTAAAATCCCCCTACTTTTCTGCACTACCCATGATTTTATCAAGTTTGAGATATGATTCCATGCATTCTGTGTGAGTTCAAACCCAACTTGGTTTGGTTTACTATATTTTACATCGACCGTGGCATATTTCCTTAGAGGTTAGTTTAGGGCGACATCAAATTTTGGCCACGTTGCCAGATAATACGGTGTTGAGTTGTTTATTGGACTTTTTGATATTTTGGGTCTTTTATTTTTTGTTCTCAGCTAGGTATACAGTAGTGTATGCCTAATATTAGGATTCGAGGCAATCCTTTGCTCCCACTGAATCCTGAATAAGAAAGAATTCTAAAGCCTAATCGTTTAATGAGTGAGCAAGTATGGGTAGGTGATTTAAAAGGGGTTTGGGATGACCCTCTTGTCATAACTCCCCCTGCTCTAGGTTGATCCACAAAATATTTCTTATAGTCAGATAGAGTTGATGTTAGCAGAGGCAGTGAACAACTGAGAATAGTGGCTAAGGAAGCCCGATTTGCTCTGCAGGCAGATCTAGCCAGGATAAGACCAGTAGCTTATCACCGAGCAGCGCTCGACGGCGATAATGATAAAGCACAAGGTGGAAGAGCTCAAGTGATCCTAGCTTATCATTATCTACCGCCAAACGATGAAGATGATGACATGGGATATGTTGATCCTGTTGAGACATGAGCCATTATTCCTCCTACTTTACCCCCCCCCCCCCTTTTAAATTTTTGCAATGCCTGTGATTTCATCAAGTTTAAGATATAATTCCATCCATTCCCTATAGGTCGACCCCAACCTGGTTTGGGTTACTAAATTTGACATCAACTGCAGCATAATTCTTCGGAGGTTAATTTTGGGAGACATTAAATTTTAGCGTCATTACTAAATCTAAAAGGTATTTTTTGGGGTTGTCGACAGATAATGCAAACATATATCTTGCCAATTTTACTGGTATATGCACTTCGTATACCACTTAGGTGTAGATCAAGAAGCATATAGAATGAGGTTATTCTCGTTCTCATTCACAGGAGAATTATTAGTATGGTTTGTGGAACTTCGTAGAGGCCCAATCATGACTTAGAACATATTGCGTAGATAGTTTTTGAATTGGTTCTTTCCTCCTGCTAGGATTTTACAACTAAAAGATAAGATTTATGATTTTTAATAGTTGCCTACAGAGTCCATGTATGAAGCATGGTTTCGGTTTTAAAAAAAGTTAAGCCTGGTACCTAATAACCTGATTCCATGGTCTAATTTGTTATAGATATTCTACTGATCAATGAATGTAAGTTCTAGGGTGATGGATGACACAATATCTAGAGGTGTACTTTTGCGTCTTCATTGGGATATGGCTCAGGAAATATTAGACGAGATCTTTTTCGCTAATCAAGGATGGCATACTCAAAAAGCTGATAGAGGTTCTGGTATATATGCTATTGGGGTTGCTAGTGACTATAGAGTTGGTGATGATTCGGTAGCACAAAAGTTTCATAACTCAGAATAGATATTGGGTTGCTTATGAAGTGATTTGCAGTGATGAATTCTAAAAAGTGAACACAGTAGGGGCACAAGGGTTTGCTTCAAGGACTTCTAAGTCTAATGCAAATGAGGTAGAAAAGTATCTAGATTGAGAAGTGAAGGGTTTTCGAGCCAAAGGGAAAAGAAACCAAGGTCAAAATAATAATAGCGACAAGTACCAAGATAGAACCAGAGAGTGAGATGGTGATAGAGGCATAAAAATAACTATAAGGAGGAGAGTGATAGATATGTTCCACCAAGAAGGCGAGATGCTAAGTCGAGTATGGAAGCAATATTGTCAAATCTCATAAAAAGCCAAGAAAGTCAGGGAAGTTGTCTGAAAGAGATTAAGGAAGACATATCTAGGTTGAATCAAAAAGTTGAGTTGCATGCCACCATGATAAAACCACTGGAGCAGCGGTTTGGCCAAATATTTTCCATATTGAATCAGTGGCAGCCTAGCACTCTTCCCAGCAATACAATGCTAAATCCAAAAAATGATAGGCATTGTCATTCCATTACCACTTGGAGTGGTAAAACCACCATAAATCCCCTCATGTCTGCTATAGAAGTGCCAAGGAATGATAAAGGAAAGGGAAAAGTAGATGAGTCGGTGTTGAATATTATTTTGAGATCTCTCCCACCTTTTCCCCAAAGGCTGGAAAAAGAAACAAGAAAAATATAAATATTAGAAGTTCCTATCGATGTTGAAGGAACTATCTATTAATATTCCCCTTGTGAAGGAATTGCAACAAATGCCTGGTTCCACGAAGTTCATGAAATATTTGGTCACTAGAAAGTGGTCGGTGAGATTTAAGCCCGCTGACAATGTGCACCATTATTGTGTTGTTGCTTGTAGATTGTTAGTAGAGAAGAAGGAGGACCCAGGAGCCTTCACTATTCCATGCACCATTGGGTCCTTCAACTTTTTTTTAGCTTTTTGTGTTTTGGGAGCCAACATTAATCTTATGCCGTTGGTGGTTTATAAGTAGTTAAGATTTGAGGCACCTAAGCCAACATGATGAGATTGTTGATGGTTGATTGCACGGTGAAGTGGCCAGTTGGCATTCTTTGTGATGTGTTGGTAAATGTGGTGTCCTTCATCTTTCCAGTCAATTTCATGATTCTTGATTATAAGGTGGACTTCCAAGTACCTATCATCTTGGGCAAACCCTTCCTTGCTCTGGGTAGGGCATTGATGGATATGGAATTAGGACAGATGAAGTTCAGACCCAATGATGAGCAAGTGATCTTCAATATGGTCCAGTTAATGAAGCATCCTTATGATATGTGGGTAGTGTCTATGATAGACACCATAGATAATGAGGTTGATGCAGTGGATATTCCAATTTTAGAGAGGGTGGGTGTTGAAGCATTAGCAGTGGTGATTATGAATTTCAATAGTGATGGAATTGAGGAATATGATGAGATGGTAAGTGCTCTGTACAGGAG
>NW_025827317.1:0-3369 GCF_002878395.1 Capsicum annuum | reverse complement strand
TTGTATGTGTATATCAATGGAAAGTGAGGTGTGTGAGTGAAGGGAAATCAGTCCCCCCAATCAAGTGGGCCCCTCCCATTTTTGCTTCTCTTTCTTTTGTGATTTTATATATATGTATTGTGTTTGAGTACAAACAAAAACAAAAACCAAAAAGATTCCCTGTGGCCCCCCTTTATTTATGGAAAATTCCCTTTTGTTCCTTTCCCCTCAAAAATGACAAAACCGTGTAAAGATACGACAGGGGTGGGTGTCACGTGAATAGGGTAGTGGGGGTAGGGGTATAGGGTAGGCGGGGTAGGGTGAGTTGGTTAGGATAAGATTTGTTAGGAATTTGTTAAGAGTTCTATATTATTTTTGTATTTTTGTGGGATTATCACACGGGGTAGGACACATGGGAATACAACAAGGGTAAAAATGGATAACTTGGATTTTCGGGAGGAACAAAATTAGGTGTGTACAACAACTCTCATCAATTTTATGAGTTTTTAATTTTTTATTCTCTTTGTCCAATAATATGTATTCACTGTACTAAAAATAGATGTCCAATAGATAATTTATCCTTTTTAACTTATTTTACCCTTGCTATTAAGACATTAAATTTTTTACTCCCTCTGTTTTAAAATAATTGACTCTTTTTAAAAATATTTGTTTCAATTTAACTGTCCTTTTATGAAATCAATATAATATTATTATGTTATTTCAATACTACTTTTATGATTAAATGACTACTCTCTCCATTTCAAAATAGTTGATCATTTTTCTAAAAATGTTTATTTCAATTTAGTTGTTCCTTTTACGAAATCAAGCGAATATTGTTATGCTCTTCAAATACTACCCGTATGATTAAATGACTAAATAAAGTGTATACACTCAAATTTATATCTTCAAAGCATAATTAATAAGACTACTTTGATAAATAAACTTTTAATAAATTTTTTCTTGAAGAAGTGACAAGTCACCGAGAGCCAACTATATAGTAAAATTACCTATATTACTTATTACTCCCTCCGTCCCAAATTATTCATCCCAAATTTCCTAATTTGATTTCTCATTTTACTTGTCTTGTTTCATTAATCAAGACAAAGACAATTTTTTTCCTCTTTATACTCTTAGTAATTGATTAATCCTTGTTACTAGCATTGAATTATCAAATCTTGAAAAATGTTGTAAAGAATTTGGTAATTCTATAATTCTAATTATCCATGCAAAAAGTGTTTTGGTATCAGCCATATAATAATTTCATCGGTATTGGAACTAACAGCATGAAACAACTAATAAGGGCAAAATGATAAAGTTACATTATCAATCATTGTTTTTTTAATAGTTATGCCATCTCAATTTGGGATGGATAATGTGGGACGAAGGGAGTATTTCTTAACATGTGTATTATGTCAATAGTGGATAAATTTTGTTGGACTGAGGAAATAATTATTTTTTTCTTAAATTTAGACCAAAATTTATAATTAAATTAAAAATAAAAAGTCAACTCGAAACGGACAAAAGACATATTGGTTCCTTTTCCAATTTGGATTTGGTTTGACTTTTCAGTTCTGCACTCTATTTAAACTCCACTCAGTTAGTCAGTACGAGGAACAAAAATCTAGGGTTTCAAATTCACTGAATTCGCCGCCGAATTTTGGGGATTTTCGCCGGAAAAAAGCTCCGGTACCGTCGATTTCCTAGTTCCGGTGAGGTGTATTACTGCTATTAGTGTTCTGAGTTCCGAATTTTGTAGTATAATGGAAGAATTGAACCACAAATTATCGAAGAGAGAAGACAAATCGAAGAAGCATTACGGTGATAGGGAGGATCGAGGAAGAGATAAAGCGAAGCTTAAGGAGCGTGAGAAGAGTAGCAAAATTCGAGATAAAGTGAAAGAAATTCGAGATGAAGATGAAAAAGTTAGAGATAAAGTGAAAGAGCGCGAAGAAAGAGAGAGGAAAAGAGAACACGAAAAGGATAAGGAAGATCGCGAAGAGAGGGAGAGGAAGAAGGAACACTTAAAGGATAAGAAATATCGCGAAGAAAGAGAGAGGGAGAAGGAGGGGAAGAAGGATGGCGAAAAGGATAAGGAAGACATGCGGGAGAGGAAAAGAGAACGTGAAAGGGTTAAGGAAGATTGCGAAGAGAGGGAGAGGAAAAGAGAATGAGAAAAGGTTAAGGAAGATCGCAAAGAGAGGGAGAGGATGAGAGAAAGGGAGAAGGAGGGGAATTGTGAAAAGGTTAGATACGGGGAAGTAAATGAAAAGGGGAGTGGTGATGATGAAGTTGATGTTAAGGATCGCGAAAGAAAGAGGAGAAAGAGGGATAATAATGACGAGCATTATTATAAGGAGAGGAGGGGGGATAGGGAAACGCGGAGCAAAACGAATAACAGGTTAAGAGAAGATAGTATTGATCAAGTATCCATAGAAAAGAGTAGAGAAGAGGATTTAGCTGAGGAGCAAAGTAAATTAGATAACGAAATGGAGAAGCGAAGGAGGAGAGTCGAGAATGGCAAGAGTTCAAAAGGAAAAAAGAGGAGTCTGAAAGGGAGAAGCTTAGGGTTAATGTAGGTGGTGAAGAACCGAAATTGGGTAAGACTTCTGATGATGAAGATGCCGAGGAGAAAAATGGGATGCATATTGATTTGGCCGCTGATAAGATTGACCCGCTGGATGCTTTTATGAACTCAATCTCAATGGATTTGCCTGAAGTTGAGAAGCTTAATAAACCGGTCATTGGTTTGAAAGAGAAAAATGCTTGGGCCAAAGAAGAAAAACCTAAGATTAGCAAGAAGAAAACCATGGGAAGAATCTTCAATGATGAAGATTCAGATTCGGATTATGGGAACGCTGGGAATGATGAAGATACTTTGGAGGAAGAAGATGATGTAGAAGTTAAGAAACAGGTGAAGAAAACCAAGGTTGAAAAACTGTCATTAGTCGATCATTCAAAGATTGACTATCCTCCTCTCAGAAAGAATTTCTACAAAGAAGTTAAGGAAATCTCAAGAATGAGTGCTAAAGTGGTTTCTGCTTACAGGGAACAACTGGAATTGATAGTCCATGGCAAGGATGTTCCGAAACCATTCAAAACATGGCATCAGACTGGACTGTCCGATAAGATGCTTAACACTATAAAGAGTCTGGCTTATAAGAAGCCCATGCCAATTCAAGCTCAGGCTCTGCCCATAATCATGAGTGGCCGAGATTGTATTGGGATTGCTAAGACTGGTTCTGGTAAAACTCTCGCATTTGTATTACCGATGCTTAGACATATTATGAACCAGCCTTCTCGGGAGTCTGGAGATGGTCCCATTGGGCTGATAATGGCCCCTACAAGAGAGCTTGTGCAGCAAATTCATAGTGATATTAAGAAATTTGCGAG
>NW_025827316.1:0-5725 GCF_002878395.1 Capsicum annuum | reverse complement strand
TGAGCTCCCTGTACAGTGCCTTATTAAAGCCTTCCTCAATCTTTTATGTCTTTACTCTAGCATTTTGAATACATTGATGTATATTCTAATTTTAAATATTGTATGATATGCTCTTTATACCATTTGACGCCCAGGGTGTAGTCTTAGGGCGTTCAAAAGAGTGAAGCTAATATATCTTCTAGATAGTATCAAAATCTACCATATTAAACTCTATTAAATCAACCAAGGTCTCCCTATGAAAGATAGACAACACATAACCCCAATAGATTTTTCTAGCCATAATTGAATCATCCACCTAAGTAGACATAGAAAAGGGGTAAAAATACTTTCATGACCAAAATAATAATGCATAGCCATAAAAGGGATCACACAAGAAAGGGTAGAACCCAGATCTAGCAATTAATAAACATCACAGAAAATGAGCTATAACATACAAATAAAAAATTGGGAGATGCATTAGATTCCTTGCGAGTAGTAAATGCTTAGAGATTATTCTAGCTTGTGCCGAAATAAGAATTAGCACCCTTTGGAACAAGAGATAAATAGGTGGCTATGAGAACTTTATTAGACCTGGTGACAACCCTAGCTAAAGGATAATCTCACTATATGTGAACCAGATGACCTTAATTATAACACCAATTTCTCCTATCTTCACAATATCCATGGTAAATTTTGATATAAGAACAACAAGAAGGATAAGGTGGGGCTGATTGAGCTTTACTAGCCTGATACTAGGCACTCTGTGCCTTAGGAAAACTTTTAGGACCACTTTAGTACTTCTTTACCTAGAGTGACATTAATATGAGATAGTGTCATTGGCTTGAGTTTCTCAAGGATTATGACTTAACGATTCTATATCATTATGGTAAGGCTAATGTAGTTGTGGATGACTTGAGCTAGAAGTCAACTAGCATGGGTATCTCGACATATTTTTTTGACACCGTAGAGGCCCTTAGATTTAAAGGTTCAGTCTTTATCTAACCATATAGTTGTACTTAATATTTTGACTCCTAAGCATGTTTTAGCATTTTTGGAGTCTAGATCTTTTTTGTTTAAGCAGATTCAAGCTCATCAATTTGCTGATATGGGATTGAGATTGATTTAAAATAAGATGTTAAGTGGCTAGGCTAATGAAACCTTACTTGATTCGAATAGAGTTTTAAAGATTTGAGGCTATGTTTGTGTGTTGAGAGTGAGTGACAAGATTAGATTGATCTTTGAGGAGGCCAATTGTTTTTGTTATTCCATCTATCCTGGTGTGACTATGATGTAACATGTTTTGAGGTAACACAACTGGTGGGGTGGCATGAAGAAGGATATAGGGGACATTGTAGCTTATTTATTTTATTGTCAATAGGTAAAAATCGAGCTTATGAGACTGAGTGGTTTGCTTTAGAGGTTACCCATTATTGAGTAGAAATGGAAATGGACCACTATAGATTACATGATCAGATTTCCTCGCACTTTTCATAGATCTTATAGTGTTTGGGTCATAGTAGATCGATTGACCATGTCTGCATATATTTTTTTGGTGCATCCCTTCTTCAGTGTTGAGATATTATCCCGTATCAACATTCATGAGATTGTATGGCTATGCTATGTTCCCATGTCTATTATTTCAAATTGAGGTTTGGTGTTCACATCTCAATTTTGGAAAACTTTTTAGGATGAATTGGATACTCTTTTAATCTTAGCATAACATTTTAGCCTTGAAATGATGGTCAATTCGAGTATACTATCTAGATTTTAGAGGGTATCCTCCACGCTTTTCTGATGGATTTTTCTGGCCAGTGGGGTAAAACTTGGCTCTAGATAAGTTTGCTTATAGTAACCATTATAATTCTAGTATTTATACGGCTCTTTTTGAGACTTTGTATGGTAGGAATTACCACTTACCACTTGGCTGGTTTGATTTTTTTTGATGTTAGACCGCAAGGAATAGATTTTCTTCGTAAGTCTTTTGATAGGGTCCGAATCATTCAGGATTGGCTTCATTTAGCTAAAAGTAGGCCAAAGTTCTATGCGAACTATTGTCTTCATGCCAAAAGTTCCCAAACTTTCCCCAAAAACTCTTTTAACATCTCTAAACATAATTCTAGTTAAAAATTGATATTAAACATATAGGAAGGACAAAAATAAAATGATCCAAATTGTATGGGGTTTCACAATTACCTTACCTATAAATTGGAGTTGGCCATAGTCATGTTTCTATTTAAGTTATAGTCACACTGCTTGTATGGTGTCCATTGTGAGTTTTTATCCAATCATTATAGCATTCAATACTTCACATAATAAGATTTTAATATGAGTCATCATTGATGAATTGATTTCTTAAGTATTATATGATACTATTTTACATTATTCGGATAATGCTAATATAGTAGCTGATGCCTTAAGCTAAAATTCAGTGAGTATGGGTAGTTTAGCTTATCTTTTGACTCAAGAGAAACTGTTGGTCTTACCGGTTCATTCCTTAGCTATCTAGTTGGTCAGGCTTGATATTTTGACAATTGGGCATGGCTTGGTCTTTGGTGAGGTAGATCTTAACTGATGAAGCAGATTTGAGATCATCAATTTGATGATTAAAGATTAAGGGTAATTTGTGATATAGCATTAGTGGAAAATTAAAGTGATATCTCTTAATCACGAGGGTGTTTTGAGGATTGGTAGTCACATTTGTATGTCGAGAGTTGGTGGTTGAATTAGACTATTCATAGGAGAAGGCTCATTTTGAAGGTATTTAATCCTGTTCATTTGTAAGTGACTAAGATGTTCCATAACTTAAGGTAATGCTATTGATGGAGTTGTATAGAGAAAGACATTATGGATTTCATGGGTAAGTGTTTGAATTGATAGCAAGTTAAGTATGAGTTTCATTGATCAGGTGGTATAATGCAGAAGATGCCCATTATCAAGTGAAATTGGGACATGAATTTTATAATTGGCTCATCCCTAACAATGGGGAAGATTTACTATATTTGGGTGATTATGGATAAATTGACCAAATCAATATATTTTATACTTATGACGACAAATTATAATACAGAGAAGTTGGCTAAGATTTACATTAGAGAGGTTGTTCAATTACATAGTATACCCATCTCCATTATTACTAATAGAGGTACATAGTTTACCTCTAATTTTTGGAGTTCTATGTAGAATTAGGTAATCATCTTGATTTGAACACAACTTCTTAAACTCAAACAAATAATTAGCCTAAGAGGATTAATAAGGTATTAGAGGACATGCTTTGAGCGTGTGTTATGGAGTTTAGAAGTCATTGGGACTAGTTATTTCCCCTAGTAGAAGTCACCTACAATAATAATTACTATTCCAGTATTAAGATGTCACCTTTTAAGGCTTTATATTGGTGGATATGTAGAACTCTTGAGAAATAGTTTGGTCCCTTTCGACACCATTTTGTTGAGATATTTGATGAATTGGGTAAGACTGATCAAATAGCCTTGATCCAATAGAGGCTAGTGGATGTCCAGAGTAGCAAGTAGAGGGATGCCGATCATTGTCTGTGATGTTGCATTAATTAATAGAGAGTGGGTTTTGTTGAAGGTTTTACCTATGAAAGGTGTGATGAGGTTAGGAAGATATAAAGCTTAGTCCAAGGTTCATTAACTCTTTTAAGATTCTTGATAAGTACGAAGATGTGACGTATATGTTATCTTTACCTCCACTCATGTCCACTGTCCATTCAATGTTCCATGTTGAAGAGATATAGTCCAGATGATTCATATGTGATTTGGTGGTATTCTATTTTGCTAGTCCATGGAATGTCATTTATGGATGAGCCATTTACTCATTGATAGGTAAAATAGGAAGTTTAAGTCTAAGAGTATTGATTCAATAAAGGTCCAGTAGAGACATCGCCTAATTTAAGAGGATACATAGAAGATTGAGTACGATATGAGACATAGATACCCCTATCTTTTTACAGCTTTTGGTACATATTTACCTTTTAGTTTTAGGATAGACTTGTGTAGTAGTAGTGGATAATGTAACAACAATAGTTATTATTCTTAGCTTTCATTTTTATGTGACCATTTTGTCATTCCCTATAGTTTGCATATGTTATTTATGAGTTGTGGGGTTTGTTGGCTTGGTCCTCATAATGTTTGATAGTGATTTGAGTGAGTTTGTGGTCCTTATAGTATTTAAAGATGGTTATTTTGACTTTGGTGAACATTTCTTCATGTGAGTATCAAATGTTGATTTAGTAAGTTCCATTAAATTTTGATGTCGATTTAGGTTTGTAGCTTAGTTAAATAAGTTAGTTAATTTCTTTTCTATATTTATACAAAAACTAGTTAAATAAGCTTAAAAGGGCGTCTCAAGGGTTAATTTGTTGTAAACAATTACTTCCTAAATATTTGATGGTTAATTGAGCCCACATTATTAAAATTACCCTAATTGCAAATTTGAATTATATCTGTGGGGTCCTGAAAAAATTTTGATGGTTTAATTGTGACTATTCTTTAAAGTCCCAGCGGCTGGTTTGATATTTCTTCTGCATCATAAAATCCTTGTTCACATTTTTGAGCCCTGACTGTATTAGCAAAAAAGGAATTTATTTTTCTTTGTGAATAGAATGGTAGGACCAAATCTACTGAGGGTTGTTTAATTCATTCATCGCGAATACATGGTGGTCGGTGGCTGCATTTGCAAAGGGTAAATAGGATTAGGACTAGGTCGACTAGTCATCAGTTTTTTGATAAACTACATATGATCATGATGGTTTTGGTTCTATTTAGGTTATTATCATGAGCAATAAAATGTGTTCGAGAATTATATTCTTACACTTGGACAAATTAAAATCATTTTCTTATCCAAAATTCCATTTTCAATGTTTTAGACATTGGGATCTCGGTTCCTGATGATTACAAAGGGGTTTTTCATCAATCTTGCGTTGATAATCTCTAAACTCCTATGTTCATCACTTTGTGTTGATTTTATCTTCAAAACAACTTCAAATCTTTGATTGAAAACTTGGATTTTGGGGCTTTTACTTGGCTGTAAAATTTGTTTTTCTTCAATTTAAAGTCCAATTTCAACTAATTATTAGTAGGTTTTTGATATGGTGAACATGATTCTTAAATAAAATTTTAGATTTACCCTTTTTGATTCTTACCTAATTTTAAAACTATTTTTGGATCCAAAATAGATATAGTCAGTATGGGTATCTTTGATGTGTAAATTTCTTTAGATAGATTTATTCATTTTGAAATAGCATGTGAAGGAAAGTCTCCACACTGAAGATTCAAGATAGAGTTTTAATTATTTGAGGTTTTTTATCGCTTAACATTGTTTAGGTTGGCTATGTAGTTAACCTTTCATGTAAAACATGCTATGGATTGGGGATCTAGTCATGAGATTCAAAGTTTATTATTTGTTTTATTATTGTGTTGCCCATGTCGGAGGTTATGTGAATGTTATTCTTGATTTGAGACATTATTATTATTGTTCTGATGCCCATGTGGGGGCTTGTATTGATATTATAGGCCTTATTTTTTTATTTGTTTGCCTTATTATTATCATGATGCCCGGGCAGGGTTTTTTTGATTAATATTATAGGCCTTATTTGAACATTACATGCCTCTATCATTATATTGATACTCGAGTGAGGGGCTTGAATTGATAATATTGATGTCTTACATGGCTATTTATTTCAGTAGTGCCATGCGATGACTTATATCATGAATATTGACATTTTGAG
>NW_025827315.1:0-2531 GCF_002878395.1 Capsicum annuum | reverse complement strand
ATTGATAAGTTCAATTACAATTTTAATTATTCTCATATTAATTACACAAGCATCTTAGTGTGTTCGTTTTGAGTAGAGTGATCAATTGACTAATTTTATTTGAAATGGTTCAAATTATGTCATTATTAGTAATAAGTAAATTGATTTAATAATTATAATTTCAATTAATCTCATAGTAATTACATGATCATTTAAGTGTATAACCTATTGCAACAGATTTAACCTGTTGCAATAGATGAGTCATCTGTTGAAAATTATCAAACAGATATACATATATGTTGCAATAGATTGGTCATCTGTTGTAACAAATGTCTTTATCTATTTGTCATTTCCAACAGATGACCAATCTGTTGCAACATATGACTTTATTTGTTTGTCATTTCCAATAGATTACTAATTTGTTGCAATAGATGACTAATCTGTTGCAGCAAATGTCTTTATTTGTCTGATCATTTTCAACATATTACTAATTTGTTACGACAGACAATCAATCTGTTGCAATAGATGTCTTTATCTACTTGGTCATTTCCAATAGATTACCCATCTGTTGCAATAGATGGGTCATCTGTTATCAATCTATCTTTTATTTTATTGTAATAATAAATAATCTTGTGTTGTTATGTAATTTTAGTCTATGACCTTGCTCTCAATCAAACACTTTCTTTCTTGTAATTGACTCTTTCCATTCCCAAATGATCAAAAACCTACACCTCTCAACATCTTAAAAAAAATAGGCAGAATGAAAAAAATAAAAATAAACTCAGTCGATCAAATAAAGATTTTCTCATTCATTACATAAAAAATATTTACAACATTAGGCAGATCCGATAAAATAAATTACAAATGATAAAAAAATATATAACCTAATTATTATTATTATTATTATTATTATTATTATTATTATTATTATTATTATTATTGTCAATTGGAAATCCATTGGGCAGCAGACCCCTCAGCCTTCAAATTCCATGAATACGCTTTCTGTCGCGGGGCCCAACTCTCACTCGAGTACATGAACCAGCCTTTTAAGTTCCTACACGGTGTCAAGCAGAATCGCCATGGCATGCATGAACAAATAACGTAAAATACTAAACCACATATAGTACCAACTGGTAGTTTAACAAAAAAAAATGTGAAACTTAACTAAAAAATAGATGCATGTTAATAATTTTCATATTAGAACAAGAAAATAAAACATACCTCAACGGAATAACAAGAAATTTATTTTTGAAAAAGAAGTGATTGAATAAATAATGACGGTTTTATGCAAGACAAGATGCATGAGATAGAGCTGAGGACACCTATTTATAAAAGATTGAATGAGTGAGTAGTACAGTGTGTTAGGCAAAAAATCACAACTGTTCACCTCTTTTTTAATAATTATATCCCTTAATTAAATAGAACTTGGTGACTTTTCGATTATTTAAATTTAAAAAATATATTTAAATACAAAAAAGGTGAAAAGTCATAACTTTTCATTTTTTTGGTATTTTAGTTATTTAAATTAAATAGTTACAAAATTGTGTTTATCATATTTTTTTCATATTATTTACTTACGAACCATTTTTTAAATGATAGAAAAGTCATGACCCTTGAGTTCTTCCAACAGATGATCTATTTGTTGCAACATATGGCCCATCTGTTACAACAGATGATCTTTCTGTTGCAACATATGACTCATCTGTTGGAGTAATTGATTCATTTTTGCAACATATGGTTCATTTGTTGCAACAGATTGTTCATTTGTTGCAACAGATTATTTATTTGTTGAAAAACCAAATCAATAGCAAGATTTATTCAATAGAAATAATAACAAATCATCATTTATTAATACACCATTTTTACCATGAGATTAATTGAAATCGTAATTGAACTTATTAATTCATCTTTAATTTTAGTTAAATCAATATAGTTATTTCTAATGATAGATTAGTTTGAATTATTTCAAATAAAATTGGTCAATTGATCACTCTACTCAGAACGAACATACTTAGCTGATCGTGTAATTACCATGAGATTAATTGAAATTGTAATTGAACTTATTAATTCATATTTTATTTTAGTTAAATCAATTAGTTATTACTAATAATGACTTATAGATGAATAACATGTTGCAATAGATGAGTAATCTGTTGGAAAAGACCAAACAGTTAAAGACATTTGTTGAAAATGACCAAACAAATATAAACATCTGTTGCAACAGATGACTAACCTGTTGCCATAGCTAACTCATCTATTGAAAATTATCAAACAAATATAGACATCTGTTGCAACAAATGACTAAATTGTTGCAACATATGACTTATCTATTAAAAATTATTCAGACCTCATTCTTTTGCACTTAATGGAGGTCTGAATCTGAATGGTTCAGACTTCAGACCATTAAGTGCATTTGTTTTTTAATTAAGGTTTTAACTCTTAATAGGTCTGAATTGGTCTTAATCATTCAGATCTAGAACCAGGTCTTAATAGGTCTGAAGGGATATTCTGATGTTGGATAATATTCATCATTCTATTCATAATCAGCAGTT
>NW_025827314.1:0-1661 GCF_002878395.1 Capsicum annuum | reverse complement strand
CTAAAGAAGATTCTGAACTACTCTGAACCCAAATATTCCTCTCAGCTAATTTAACAAACTGCACACCTAATCTAGCCAACTGATGAACTTCTCAAACTAATTCTTTGTTATCACTTTCCACATAAGCGACACTGCCCATCGACAGTCTACTAAGGGTGTCTGCCATAATGTTGGCCTTGCTTGGATTATACAAAACACTCATGTCATAATCTTTCAACAACTCCAACCACCTTCTCTAACAGAGATTTAACTCTCTCTGGGAAAACACATAATGTAAGCTCTTGTAGTCCGTGAACACATCAACATGCACTCCATGAGATAGTGTCTCCAGATTATCAAGGAAAACACAACAACAACTAACTCAAGATCATGGGTAAGATAGTTATTTTCATGAGGATTAAGCTGTCTAGAGACATAGGTTATGAACTTACCTCTTTGCATCAAAACATAACACAGACCAACTCTGGAAATATCACAGTAGATAACAAATCCACTTGTACCATCAGGTAGTGCTAAAACTAGGACTGAAGTGAGTCAAGCCTTTAACCACTGAAAAATCTTCTCACAGGAATATAACCACTAAAACTTAACTTTCTTCCGAGTCAATCTCGATATAGGGAATGCAGTAGATAAAAACCCCTCAACAAACCATTGGTAATAGCTAGCAAAATCCAAGAAACTCCTGATGTTTGATGAAGAGATGGGTCTAGGCTAGTTTCTCATGACTTTGATCTTTTGGGGATCAACTCTAATGCCATCACTGAAAATAATATGATCGAGGAAAGTTACTTATCTTAGGCAAAATTCACACTTGTTGAATTTGGCAAACAACTGGTGATCTCTAAGACTTAGCAACACAATTCTAAGATGGACTGCATGGTCATCCCTACTACGAGAATAGACATAGATATGATCAATAAAGACTATGAAAAACATGTCTAAATACTGAATGAAAACTCTGTTCATCAAGTTCATGAAGGCTGCTAGGGTATTTGTCAACCCGAAAGACATGACTAGAAACTCAAAGTGACCATAATGAGTTCTAAAAACTATCTTTAGAATATCATATTCTCTTACTCTAAGTTGGTTATAGCCAGATCTAAGGTCTATCTTAGAAAAGTAACTTGGACCTTGAAGTTGGTCGAATAAGTCATCAATCCTAGGAAGAGGATATTTACTTTTTATGATTTTATTTAACTGACGGTAATCAATGCACATTAG
Organism: Capsicum annuum; assembly: GCF_002878395.1. Classification (NCBI taxonomy): domain Eukaryota; kingdom Viridiplantae; phylum Streptophyta; class Magnoliopsida; order Solanales; family Solanaceae; genus Capsicum; species Capsicum annuum. The sequence continues at coordinate 440 of NW_025827314.1, read as the reverse complement.
GAGAGAGACATCTGTCTTACGAATGAATAGGATGGGAACGCCCTATAGAGAGACACTAGGCTTTATGAAACTTTTATCTAGGAGGTCTTTAAGCTGCTTTTTTAGCTTTTTAAGCTCGGCTTGGGCCATACGATATGGAGAAATAAAGATGGGCTGAGTATCAAGAAGGAGATCAATACTAAATTCTATTTCGCCATTGGGAGGTACCCCTGGCAGATCTTTGGGAAAAACTTCAGGAAACTCATTGACTACATGGACTGACTGAACTATTGAAGTCTCAGACTTAGTGTCCTAACTCAAACTAAATAATAAATGCACCCTTTTGATATCAACTTTTTGGCCTTAAAATAGGATATGAAATGTCTCTTGAGAGACACCAAATTATCTTCCCACTCAAAGACTGGATCATCGGGGGACAGAAACTTTACTACTAGAGTATG
>NW_025827313.1:0-1086 GCF_002878395.1 Capsicum annuum | reverse complement strand
ATGGAGAATACTCCCAACTGAATATATGTGAACTAGCTTAAAGAGATGGGGAAAAATAAAAGAAGATGTGTGAAGGTAGATATGCAGAGAGTTTGGTTGTTTTATGTCTAATGTGATGCATTAAAGTAATTAGGGGAGATAGTCGATATTACTGGCTAGAATAGTTCCTACCATCCCACATCCTACATTATAACCCATAAAGTCCTACTTGATCCTGAGACTTAATATTCTGATATTAGTAGAGCACTACACTAAGGGAAAGCCTATTGTTCATCTTATGTGACATGAAAATTCTTTGTGAGAGTGAGCATAATTTGATTCTTACACCCATTTCTACGATAAATTGCATTTGTGTGAGCGAATATGGATAAATCTCTTGTGGTAAGGGCACATATTTGATGATAGTTAGGTGACTTCTATGATCTCTTTGATTGAGTAATAAGCATGAGTTTTCCAACTTGGTGAGTCAATTCTTGAGGTTAAAATAAGTTAAAGTAGTATTAATGATCTTTCAAGTGTATATAACATGCTTAGTGTTCAACTTACTATTCATGTAGTCATTGTAGTAATAGCTTTCATCTCTTGCTTGGAGTAGTAATATTAGAGTCTACCTTAGTTACTATGCACGCTTAAGGTAAAGAGTTGTTTAAGGACAAATAAGGCTTTAATTATGGGGTGATGATGTTTGGTAGATTTATGCACATAAGTGTTGTTATCTAACCTTAATTAGCTAAGTTTTGAGGACTTTTTGTGCATAATGAGTTAATATTCTTATAAATGAGCATCTAAGTGTAAAGTTATGTGTTTATAAAGTTGGAGGTATGTTCAAATAAAGTTTGGAAGCAAAAAGTTCGATTAGAATTTAAATGAGAAAACTAGTAGTCTTAGCTTGAGCAATATGTTATTCTAGTCCATCTTATTGGATTCTAACATGTTGTGAGCTCTAATTCATGGTGTTTTATGGTATAGGAATCTTGGTGATATGATTAACATGATAAATGTATGATTTTCAAGATGGATTTGAAGAAGAAAAGTAACCATGAAGAGAGGAATGAAAGGCCAAATGCATAGGATGAACTATGCAAG
>NW_025827312.1:0-1146 GCF_002878395.1 Capsicum annuum | reverse complement strand
CGGTGGCCATCTCGTCGATCAATATTTTTTCTTGGCTCCTATGGAAATTTCTAGTGAAGCAATGCTGACTTGACATAATGCGTTGGCCATCGCATTGATGCCAATGATGTGGCATGTGATCTGTGCGTCGGCAGTTCAATTTTCAGTAAGTAAAAAGCCGCGTCCTATGGGGTATTAGGGTCTTTTCCCACCCCTATTAAGCCCTAAAACATGAGATTCAGCCTACATTGAGCAAAATATACTTACTTTCTCTCAAATTGCTCAAGAAGAAGAACCCTAGGTGACTTAACTTCAAAGTCAAGGCTCAAGGTTTCACCATTTTTCTTCAAGAATTTAGCAATCCAGGTATGTCAAGTGTTCATCCAAGGGTTCCTTCCACCATTGGAGTCCAAGAAACACTTTTAAACTTCAAGTAGCTTGATTTCATGCTTTTCATGATTTAGATTCAAGTGTATTCATGATTATAATATTGATTTAATTTCTATTCCATGATAAAGTACAAGATTTATGTAAAAACAACTATTATGTATGGAGTATTATGTGAATTCATGTTAAACCCTTGACATTGTGATGCTTATGTGTTGATTAGTACCATATGAATATACAATGCTTTCCAAGTGTTTGGTAAGTTAATGAGAATTAAATAATGAAATTATATCATGTTAGCATGTATTCAAGATCATATCATGCAAGTGTTTGCTAGAATATCCTAATGAATAAATGATGATCAAGTAGTTATTTATCATGTTTCAAGATTGTACATGTCTTATAATTTACACTATCGAGTCCTGAAGATATTTAATACCCAATAATTTAGTTGATTACCTAGAGCCATGGTCAGTCTCAGGATAGTATCAGTCATGTAACGATCAATAGTAATCTTAATCAGTTATAGAACTCAGGAAAAACTCAGTAGACTAAGTATCAGTCCAATCCAGTTTAGTATTCAGTTCAAACCTCAGAAAATTTAGTCAGTTAATAGAATTCAGTAGTATTCCATCAGTCAACGGAACTAGTAAACTCAGTTCAGTTTAGTTAGATAGTATAATCAGTAACAGTTCAGTCAAGCCTAATATGAACTAAAGATAAGTTCAGTATCTATTTAGTTGGGAGTAGGATTCATCACTAAGCGAACCCAGGGATGGG
>NW_025827311.1:0-1016 GCF_002878395.1 Capsicum annuum | reverse complement strand
ATTTATGCTATATGTTTCATTATTCATGATTTATGAGATTTAGATTTTGGATTTATTCAAGCTATGTGAGTCATTTAAATTAGCATGCATGGTTTTATAAAGAGTAATGATATTATTGACTTAATGTATACACCCCCATATACTCAGTACATCCTCAAAGTACTGATCTACATATATGTCTATGTGATACATTGTCTCATAATGTAGGTACAAGATCAAGTATGCACATTCAGACTCCGACAGTTGCAGATTTCAGCTAGCAAGGTGATGAGTTCTCCTACTTCGGGGACTTCAGTTAGATTTATTTATGTTGTGTCTTTTCTTATTCATATGTATTGATTAATGATAGTTGGCATAGCTTTCCAACTATTTATAGTCAGTACAGTAGAGGCTTCACAGATGTCAATTAGAGTTAGTATTGTAATTTCAGTCCTTCTCTTCAAACTTTATTAGAATGTAAAAGTGGTATCAGTATTGTGTTTTATAGATTTCAGCATTTCTCTATGTTTCTGCACTGTAAACTTCATTACTAATTCATATTTAATCAGTTGATTAGTAGTATGCCAGTAGTATATGGTGTTCTTGTCAGTAAACTTATGGGTTACAGGTTGGTGATGTGGTAAGTTAGAGATGTGATATTAGCAGAGTATGAGGAAAGTTTAGCAAAGGTTTAGAGATATCCATGTTTAGTGTTAGAATCTAAGTTGGAGAGTGTTTAAGTTATTATATGATGGCTTATAGGGCTATATAAATCTATGAGTTAAATTTTAGAAGGAGGTGTTAGCATTGGGTGTTATACGTGCAGATACAGTTCTTCAGGGTAAGTTTAGTTTTATGTGTATTAATTTTATCCTAGACTCTAGAATAAAGTAATTGCTGTTTAGATTAATGTTTATATAGTGGTTCACAAACTGAGAGTGATGGCTTAAGTCTAAGGGGGAGATGACAGAAGGAGTAACCAAGTCAAATTTCCAGATTCTTGTTGAAATACCTATGTAGGGTAGAAAACCCGTAAG
>NW_025827310.1:0-7259 GCF_002878395.1 Capsicum annuum | reverse complement strand
CATTTTATGTGAACATTACTAGTACATGTAAAATGTGGGGTGTTACAATCAGTGTGCTACCGCCCATGGTTTTGGGGGTAGACATGGGGTCCGGGTGTGCTGTGGGCTAAAAATTGACCTAGGTATGCCAGGGAGATTGGGGATCGTCCTAGTAAGGTCCGTTTAAAATTTTATGGCCATTTGGGTGGACGAACAGGCAAAACGGCACGAACGTGATATTTTTTGGGCTAAATCGGTGGGCTATGGCCCACGGGTTCGAGGGTGGGCTTGGGGTCCGGGAGTGTTGTGGGCTAAAAATTGATCGGGGCGTGCCAGGGAGGTTAGGGATTTTCTAAGTGTGGTGCTTTTAATTTTGTGTGGCTATTTGGGTGGACAAATGGGCGAAATGATATGAAAGAGGCATTTTCGAGCCAAATTGGTGTGCTATTATAGCCCCTGATTTAGGGGTGGGCACGGGGTCCAGATGTGCTATGGGTCAAAAATATGCCGAGGCATGCCAGGGAGGTTGGAGATCATCCCAGTGTGGTTCGTTTATATTTTCATGGCTATTTGTGGGGACAAATGGGCAAAACGATGTGAATGAGGCATTTTTGGGCTAAATCGGTGTGCTATCACCCACGATTTTTGGGGTGGGCCTAGGGTTCAGGCGAGCTATAGGCCAAAAATTGATCGAGGCATGGCAGGGAGGTTAAGAATTATCCCAGTGTGGTCTGATTAAATTTTTGTGGCCATTTGGATGGATAAACGAGTGAAACAGTGCGAACGGGGCATTTTCGGGCCAAATCGGCGTGCTATAGCCCACGGTCTAGAGGGTGGGTCTGGGGTCCGGCTGTGCTGTAGGTCAAAAGTCAACTGGGGCATGCCAGGGAGGTTGGGGATCATCCCAATATGGTCCGTTTAAATTTTCATCGCCATTTGGGTGGATAAGCGGGCAAAATGGCACGAACGGGGTGATTTTTGGCCAAATCAGTGTGCTATTGCCCACAGTTTTGGTGGTGGGTCTGGGGTCCGGGCATGCTGTCGGCCAAAAATTGAACGGACAGTTCCAGGGAGGTTGGGGATCATCTCAGTGTGGTCTGTTAAAATTTTTGTGGCCATTTGGGTTGACAAACGGGCAAAACGATGCAAACTAGGCATTTTTTGGCCAAATAGGTATGCTTTAGCCCACATCTTCGGGGGTGGGCATGGGGTCTGGGCGGGCTGTGGGTTAAAAATTGATCGGGGCATGCCAGGGAGGATAGGGATCATCCCAGCATGGTTCGTTTAAATTTTCATGTCCATTTGCGTGGATAAACGGGAGAAACAGCGTGAACGGGGTATTTTCAGGACAAATCGATGTGCTATAGCCATAGTTTCAGGGGTGGGCTCATGGTTTGGGCATGCTGTGGATAAAAAATTGATCAAGGCATGCCAGGGAGGTTGGGGATCATCCCAGTATAGTTCGTTAAAATTCTTATGGCAATTTGGATGGACAAACGTGTGAAATAATGCAAACGAGATATTTTTGGGCCATATCGGTGAGCTATTACCAATGGTTTTGGGGTTGGGCCCGGGGTCCAAGCTTACTGTAGGCTTTAAACTGATTGAGGTGTGCTAGAGAGGTTGGGGATTATCCCAGTGTGGTTCCCTTAAATTTTGGTGGCCATTAGGGGGGACAAACGGGCGAAACGGTGCGAACAGGGCATTTTCGGGCAAAAACGGTGCGCTATAGCCCATGGGTTTGGGGTGGGCTTGGGGTCCGGGCGTGCTATGGTCCAAAAGTCAACCGGGGCATGCCAGGGAGGTTGATGATCGTACCAGTGTGGCATGTTTAAATTTTTGTGGCTATTTGGGTTGACAAAGAGCTAAAACGGGGCAAACGGGGTAATTCCGGGCGTGCTGTACGTCAAAAATTTATCGGGATGTGCCATGGAGGTTGGGGATCATCCTAGTGTGGTTCGTTTAAATTTTTGAGACCATTCATGTGAACAAACGAGCGAAATAGCATAAACGGGGTATTTTTGAGCCAAACCGGTGTGCTATAAACCACAGTTTTGGGGGTGGGCCTGGGGTCCGGGTGTGCTGTGGGCTGAAAATTGATTTGGGAAAGAGGTTAGGGATCATCCCAATATGGTCGGTGTAAATTTTCATGGCAATTTGGGTGGACAAATGGGCGAAACGACACGAACAGGGCATTTTTGGGCCAAATTGGTGTGCTATCGCCCATGGTTTTGGGGGTGGGCCTGGGGTCCAAGTGTGCTGTCGGATGAAAATCGACCGAGGTATGCCAGAGAGGTTGGGGATCATCCCAGTATGGTCTGTTTAAATTTTTATAGCCATTTGGGTGGACAAACAGGCAAAACGGTGCGAATGGGGCATTTTTGAGCCCAATCGGTGTGCTATAGCCCACGGGTTTGAGGGTGGGCCCGAATTTTGGGCGTGCTGTGGGACAAAACATAACTGGAGCATACCAGGGAGGTTGGGTATCATTCCAGTATGGTCTGTTTAAATTTTTATCGCTATTTGGGTGGACTAATGGGTGAAATAGCACGAATAAGGGATTTTTGGGCCAAATTAGTGTGCTATAGCACGCGGTTTTGGGGGTGGATCCGGGCTTTGGGTGTTCTATGGGCCAAAAATTGACTGAGGCATACCAGGAAGGTTGGCGATCATCTCAGTTTGATCCGTTTAAATTTTTATGGCTATTTGGGCTGAGAAACACGCAAAACGGAACGAATAGGGCTTTTTTAAGCAAAATCGGTGTGCTATAGCCGATGGTTTTGGTGGTGGGCCCGGTGTCCTAGCGTGCTTTGGGCAAAAAATTGACCGGGGCATGAAAGGGAGGTTGGCGATCGTCCTAGTGTTGTTCGTTTAAATTTTCATGGCTATTTGGGTGTGCAAAAGGGTAAAATAGAGTGAACGAGGCATTTTTGGGCCAAATTGGTGTGCTATAGCCCACGGTATTGAGGGTGGGCCCAGGTTCTGGGTATGCTGTGGGCCAAAAATAGATTGAGACATGCCATGGAGGTTAGGGATCATCCTAGTCTGGCCCGTTTAAATTTTTGTGGCCATTTGGGTGGACAAACGGTGAAAACGGTGCGAACGGGGCATTTTTCAGGCGAAATAGGGGTGCTATAGCCCACAGTTTTGGGGGTGGGCTGGGTCCGGGCGGGCTGTGGGCCAAAAATTGACTAGGGCAAGCCAAGGAGGTTGGGGATCATCCTAGTGTGGTACGTTTATTTTTTATGGCTATTTGGGTGGACAAATGGGTGAAATGTCGCGAACGGGGCTTTTTCGGGCCAAATCGGTGTGCTATAACCCACGGTTTTGGGGGTGGGCCTGGGTCTGAGCATGCTGTCAGCCAAAAATTGAATGGGGCATGTTAGGGAGGTTGGGGATCATCCCATTGTGGTCCATTTAATTTTTTGGGGCCATTTCGATGGACAAACGGGCGAAACGTCATGAACGAGACTTTTTCAGCCTAAATCGGTGTGCTATAGCCCACGGTATCAAGGGTGGGCTCGGGGTTTGGGCATGCTGTATGCCAAAAATCGACCAGCATATTCCAGTATGGTTGGGGATCATTTTGATGTGGTCCATTTAAATTTTCATTGCCATTTGGGTGAACAAATGGACGAAACGGCATGAACAGGGCATTTTTAGGCCAAATTGGTGTGCTATTGCCCACAGTTTTGGTGGTGGGCACGGGGTTCGACCGTGCTGTGTGCTAAAAATTGATCGGGGCGTGCCATGGAGGTTGGCGATCGTCCAAGTGTGGTTCGTTTAGATTTTTGTGGCCATTTGGGTGGACAAACGAGTGAAAAGGTGCGAAAGGGGCATTGTCGGGCAAAATCCGTATGCTATAGCCCACCGTATCGAGGATGGGCCTGGGGTCCGGGTGTGCTATGGGCCAAAAATAGACCAGGGCATGCCAGTGAGGTTAGGGATCATCTCAATATGGTCCGTGTAAATTTTCATGGCAATTTGGGTGGACAAACGGGTGAAACAATGCAAACGAGGCACTTTCGGGCCAAATCGGTGTGCTATCGAACACGTTTTTTGGGGTGGGCTTGGGGTCCAGGCGTCCTTTGGGCCAAAAATTGATTGAGGCATTCCAGGGAGGTTGGGGATCATCCCAGTTTGGTCCGTTTAAATTTTTGTGGCCATTTGGGTGGACAAACGGGGTTAAACGACGCGAATGTGGCATTTTTGGGCCAAATCAATGTGCTATAGCCCACGGGTTCAAGGGTGGGCCCGAGGTCTGGGAGTGTTATAGGCTAAAAATCGATCGAGGTATGCCATGGAGGTTGGGGATTGTCCTAGTGTGGGTCGTTTAATTTTCCATGGTTATTTGGGTGGACAAACTAGCAAAACGGTATGAACGGGGCATTTTTGGGCTAAATTGGTGTGCTACTGCCCATGGTTTTGGGGGTGGGCCCTTGGTTCGGGCGTGCTGTGGGTTGAAAATCGACCGAGGCATGCCAGGGAGATTGGTGATCATCCCAGTCTGGTCCGTTTAAAATATTGTGTCCATTTGGGTGGAAAAACGAGAGAAACGACGTGAATAGGGCATTTTTTGAGCCAACTCAGTAGGCTATGGCCCACGAGTTTAAGGGTGGGCCTGGGGTCCGGGCTTACTGTGGGCTAAAAATCGATCGGGGCTTACCAGGGAGATTGGGGATTGTCTTAGTGTGGTCCTTTAAAAATTTTTGAGACTATTTGGGTGGTTAAATGGGCGAAACGATACGAAAGCGGCATTTTTGGGCCAAATTGGTGTGCTATTATAGCCCTTGATTTTGGGGTAGGCCCGGGGTTCGGGCTTGATGTGGGTCAAAAATTGACCGCGGCGTACCAGGGAGGTTGGGGATCGTTCCAATGTGGTTCGTTTATCTCTTCATAGTAATTTGGGTGGACAAATGAGCTAAACGATGTGAACAAGGCATTTTGGGCTAAATTGGTGGGCTATCGCCCATGATTTTAGGGGTGGGCGCGAGGTTCGGGCGTGCTGTGGGCTAAAAATCAACCGAGGCATTCCAGGAAGGTTGGGAATCATCCCAGTGTGGTCTGTTTAAATTTTTGTGGCCATTTGGGTAGATAAATAGGTAAAACAGCACGAACGGTGTATTTTTGGGCTAAATTGGTGTGCTATAGCCCACGGGTTTAAGGGTAGGCCCAGGGTCCAGGTGTGCTGTCGGCCAAATATTGACTGAGGCATGCCAGGGAGGTTGGCAATCGTCGTAGTGTAGTCCGTTTAAATTTTCATGACCTTTTGGGTGGACAAAAGGGCAAAACGGTGTGAACAGTACATTTTTGGGCTAAATTAGTGTGCTATAGCCCACGGTCTCGAGGGTGGGCCTGGGGTCTGATCGTGCTGTGGGCCGAAACTCAACTGGGGCATGCCAGAGAGGTTAGGGATCATCCCAGTGTGGTTCATTTAAATTTTCATGGCTATTTGGGTGGATAAGCGGGCAAAATGGCACGAACGGGGCAATTTTGGGTTAAATCGGTGTGCTATACCCTCAATTTTTGTGGTGGGCCCAGGGTTCGGGTATGCTATAGGCTAAAAATTGATCGGGGAGTGTCCGGGAGGTTGGGGATCGTCTTAGTATGGTCTTTTAAAATTTTCGTGGCTATTTGGGTGGACAAACGAGCAGAACTGCGCAAACTAGGCATTTTTAGGCCAAATAGGTATGCTATAGCCCACGGTTTTGGGGGTGGGACTAGGGTTCGGGCGGGCTGTGAGTTTAAAATCGATCGAGGCATGCCAGGGAAGTTGGGGATTATCCTATCATGCTCCGTTTAAATTTTCATGGCTATTTGGGTGAACAAACGTGAGAAATTGCACGAATAGGGTATTTTTGGGCTAAATCGGTGTGCTATAGACCACGGTTCAGGGGTGGGATCAGGGTTCGGGCATGCTATGGGTTAAAAATAGATCAGGGCATGACATAGAGGTTGGGGATCATCCTATTGTGGTCCGTTAAAATTCTTATGGCAATTTGGATGGACAAACGTGCGAAACGACGTGAAGGGGGCATTTTCAGGCCATATCGGTGAGGTGTCGCCCACGGTTTTGGGGTTGATCCTGGGTCCGAGCAAAATGATCGAGGTGTGGCAAAGAGGTTAGGGATCATCCCAGTGTGGCTCGTTTAAATCTTGGTGGCCATTTGGGTGGACAAATGGGTGAAACGGCACGAACGGGGCATTTTTAGGCCAAATTGGTGTGCTATAGCCCATGGGTTTGGGGGTGGGCCCATGGTCCGGGCGTGCTGTATGCCGAAAGTCAATTAGGGCGTATCAGGGAGGTTGGGGATCATACCAGTATGTTACATTTAAATTTTTGTGGCTATTTGGGTGGACAAAGAGGCAAAATAGGGCGAACGGGGTAATTCCGAGCAAAATTGGTGTGCTATAGCCCACAGTTTTGGGGGTGGGCCAGGGGTCCGGGTGTGATGTGTGCCAAAAATTGAGCGGGATATGAAGGGGAGGTTGGGAATTATCCAAGTATGGTTCGTTTAAATTTTTTGTCCATTTGTGTGAACAAACGGGTGAAACAGCATGATTGGTGTGCTATAAACCATGGTTTTGGGGGTGGCCTGGGGTACGGGTGTTCTATAGGCTGAAAATTGATCTGGGAATAACAGAGAGGTTGTGGATCATCCCAGTATGGTCGGTTTAAATTTACATGGTAATTTGGGTGGACAAATGGGCGAAACAAAATGAACGGGGCATTTTCGAGCCAAATTGATGTGCTATCGCTCATGGTTTCAAGGGTGGGCCTAGGGTCCCGACGTGCTGTGGGCTGAAAATCGACCAAGGCATGTCAGGGAGGTTGAGGATTATCATAGTGTGGTCCGTTTAAATTTTTGTGGCCATTTGGGTGGACAAATAAGCGATGGCGCGAACGGGGCATTTTCGAGCCAAATAGGTGTGCCATAGCCTACGGGTTTGAGGGTGGGCCTCATATTCAGGTGTGCTGTAGGCCAAAACTTGATTGGGGCATACCAGGGAGGTTGGGGATCGTCCCAGTGTGGTGTGTTTAAATTTTTGTTGCCATTTGGGTGGACTAACGGGTGAAACAGCACGAATAGGGCATTTTTGTGCCAAATCAGTGTGCTATAGCATACAGTTTTGGGAGTGGGCCTGGGCTTTGGGCGTTCTATGAGCCAAAAATTGACTGGGGCATGCTAGGAAGGTTGGCGATCATCCTAGTTTGGTCCGTTTAAATTTTCATGGCTATTTGGGTGGACAAATGCGCAAAACTGTGCGAATGGAGCTTT
>NW_025827309.1:0-2660 GCF_002878395.1 Capsicum annuum | reverse complement strand
GGAACGCCCAAACCTCGGGCCCACCCCCAGAATCGTGTGCTATAGAACATTAATTTAGCTCGAAAATGACTCGTTCATGCCCTTTTGCCTGATTGACCAGACAAATGGTCTCTCCTACCCAAAAAGGTCACACTAGGCCGCTCCCTAGTATCCTTAGCAGGTCTAGGTCTATTTTACGCCCACAGCACGCCTGGACCTAGGACCCACTCCCAGAACCGTGGGCTTTAACACATGATTTAGGTTGAAAATGCCCTATTCACACAATTTTGCTCGTTTGACCACCCAAATAGCCCTACCCACCCATACGGACCATAATAGGCTACTGCCCAGCCTCCATGGTACATCCCGATCAATTTTCAGCCCATGGCACACCCGAACCTAAGGCCCACCCCTAGAACCGTAGTTAAATGCATATCGATTTAGCCTAAAAATTCCCTATTTGCGTTATTTTGCCTAAGTGACCACCCAAATGGCCCCGCTCATATTAAAGAACCTTAAAAGGCTACTCCCCAGCCTCCCTAGCACAGTCTGGATAATTTTTGGACCACAACATCCCCCGACCCCAGGCCCACTACCAAAACCATAGGCTATAGCAAAATAATAGCCTGAAAATACCATATTCATGCTTTTTTGCCCGTTTGACTACCCAAATAGCCCTACCCACCCAACGGGCCATACTAGGCCACTCCGCATCCTCCCTGGTATGCCCAAGATAATTTTTGGCCCATAGCACACTCGAACCCCAAACCAACCACGAAAACCGTGGGCTATAATACACTAGTTTTACCTAAAAATGCCCCGTTAGCGCTGTTTCACCCATATAGCCACCCAAATGGCCTCATCCACCTAAAGGTACAATATTTGGTCTCTCCCCAGCCTCCTTGGCATGCCCTAATTTTTTTTGTCCCACAACACACCCAAAATCTTGGCCCACCCCCAAAATCGTGGGCTACAGAACATTGATTTAGCCTAAAAATGCCCCATTCGCGCTGTTTTGCCCGTTTGACCAACCAAATGGCCCCACCAGACCAAACGGACCACAATAGGCCACTCCCCAGCATCCCTAGCATGCCCTAATTGATTTTTTGCCAAAGTACACTCGGATCTTAGGCCCACCTAGAATCGTGGGCTATAACACATTGATTTGGCCCGAAAATGCCTTGTTCTTCCCGTTTTGCCCGTTTGACCATCCAAATGGCCTCTCCTACCTAAACGAACCATACTAGGATTTTACCTAACCTCCCTAACATTTACTGATTGATTTTCAGCCCACAGCTCACCTGGACCCCGAGGCCACTCCCAGAACCGTGCACACTGATTTTGCCTAAAAATGTGTTATTCGCATTGTTTCATCTCTTAACAACCCAAATAGCCTCACCCACCTAAACAAAAACATATTAACCCAGTCCTCAGACTTGCTACCATGACCCGGACAATTTTTATCTCATAGAACATCCGAACCCAAGCCCACCCCCAAAATCATGGGCCATAGCACACCGATTTAGCCCAAAATATTCCGTTTGTGCCATCTTTCCCATTTGATCAACCAAATGGCCTTTCCTACAAAAACATACCACACTAGGCCACTTCTAAGCCACCTTGACATGCCCTGCTAATTTTTTGGCTCATTGCACGCCCGAACCCAGGGCCCACCTCTGAACTGAGGGCCATATCAAACCAATTTAGCCCAAAAATTCTCTATTCATGTTGTTTCGCCCATTTGACCACCCAAATAGACCCTCCCACCCAAAATTACCATACTAGGATGTTCCCCAACCTCCCTTTCACGTCCTGGTTGATTATTAGCCCACAGCATGCCCGGACCCTAATACGCCCAAATTATAACTCTTGTTAGAAAATGTAAGGGATTGCTGTCAAATATACAACCCAAAAAGGTTAGGTGTCGAATCCCACAGGGAATACTATGCTACTTAGTATTGCAGTTGTTACTGGACTGTTGATCAGAGGTTCCTGAATAAGGAGGTTTTGATTTGTAAGTTATGAAATAATTGCTTGTAACAAAAGTGTTTCAGCTAGTGGTATCTCTGCAAATAGTGTATTCAAAGGTATTAAGTAAACCAGGGCTATTGATTCCAGAATGCTAGAGTAACTGATATTATGAATCTTTTTAGAGTTTTAATTAGCAACTTCAATTGCAAGAAGAGTTGAATCCTGTTCTTTATTCCTTAGTTTCTCAACTTAGGTGAATATACTATCCTCTAGTTTTCTCAAAGCTAAAGAACGCATTTTTATTTCAACTATTTTCTCATGTAAGGAAATCCTTTTCAGGCATTAACCATTAATCTAAAGGTTAAAGCCAATAGAATTCATGTGAACCCTTTCTTTTTCCAACAAACACTTTTCCATTCAAACAAGTGATGTTCTAGGTCTCACTCTTTAAGTTTGCAACCAAGAAAAGTCATTAAAATGAAGAAAGGTTCATACAATATTGGTTGTTTATGAAACTTACTTTGATTCACAACCCACGGATACTTTTGACATCAAGGTCCCCATAACTCTAGTTATGGGAATTTAGCCACAAAATTCCATAAAAGAAGAATGAATGATTCTTGTATTATTGATAAATAAAATATAAGTTTACTTACAAAAATATCAAGAATTAGTTCTTGAGTCCTCAATAAAGAATTTAATGATTAAAA
>NW_025827308.1:0-1553 GCF_002878395.1 Capsicum annuum | reverse complement strand
TGAATCTCTCTTTATTCAACTTGATATCAGAGTCTCATTTTTTTCTCTTTCTAAGTTCTGAATATTCAGTTTTTTTTCAAGCAAAGTCGTTTGTACAAAATCAGGGATCTCCCCTTTAATCAGAGATCCTTTAGAATAAATCAGGGATCTATTAGGTTACTAGGCTAGTAATTAGAAAGGCTAGTAATTAAAAGACAATTATGACCCCTTTCTTTGTATAAATTCAATGTATACTCTACTGTTCTAATTCGTGAAAGAAATCATGATCCCTTTATCTGTAATGTTCTGAATCTCTCTTTATTCAACTTGGTATAAGAGTCTCATTGTTTTTTATCTCTAAGTTCCGGATACTCAGTTATTTTCTTTGGCAAAGTCGTTTGTACAAAATTAGGGATCTCCCCTTTAATCAGAGATCTTTCAGAATAAATCATTTCAAATATGATTGTGTACTAATCTTTACTAAAGCTCAAGTAATTTTTGGAAAAGCTTCAAATATGAATGTGTGTTGACTATTTTAGTACATTATCATCATTAGTCCTTCCATGGAGTCAGAGAGGTGTTTTTAATAGATTCTTGGTTCAAGCAAAGTAAATAGTATATCACAAAGTATGAAAGAAAAGGAAAAATACATCATTAAAGAAGTTAGGTTGAAAATAATGAAAAAAAGTTCAGTAGCAACAATAAATAGTTATAAAGAAGAGTCACGAGAACAGTAGAAACAACAAATAATATAGCAAGCGAAGCAAAGGAAAATTAGTTACTAAACTTCTTCCATAGATTCCTCCCTAGAAATTCATTTACGCTTCAAAGCGACAAACAATTGACATGATTTCTCATAATTCGCTTTCATCCATGTCGAAATCTCTTCACTTTTGAGAATAGTCCTTGCACAAGCTTCTTCTGCTATTTTACTTCCAAAGTGATTTATTATTAGTCCTTCTAAAACAGCCCTTAGATTTATCATTAAAGTCTTTGCATCAGCCTCTTCCACAAGCTTTGATTTGGGATATGTCAATTCCATTCTCTCAATACTAAAACAACCATTTTTCTCCACCACTTTAGTCATGTCTTCAGGAGAAGGAAAATACATTGGCAAATTGAACGAGTCAACTAAAGATTCATCTAACGTTCCCTGTGTCAAAAAGAAAAAGACATCAATTTCATTTATTGCTGAGACAATACCCTATTACTCCTGAACTATACCAAAACAGTAGAGACACACTCCAACTTAAAAAGGGGTCCTATTACCCCTGAACTAATTAAAAGTGTAATTTTGACACTCTTAATGTCTTCGTGGCGCATACGTGGCACAACACACTGAAGTGTCCACTTAGGCACACGTGTGTGCCACGTATGTGCCACAAAGACACTAAGGGTGTCAAAATTACATTTTTAATTAGTTTAGGGGTAATAGGACTCCTTTAAGTTGAGTTGTGTCATAACCGTTTTGGGTATAGTTCAGGGGGTAAAAGGGTATTTTCTCTTTATTACTTGTACATGTTTAGGGTAATAATTTTGTGTTGATGAACACATTTACTTACCTCATTCACCAA
>NW_025827307.1:0-4901 GCF_002878395.1 Capsicum annuum | reverse complement strand
AGTCAATGCACATAGAATTAAATATTTCACATAAATCATCAAAAATCATGTCATTACATCATCTGCCTCTAAAAATTTAGTTCGTCCTTGTAAATATCTGAACCAACAAATATCTAGGGATAAGAACTACACATATCTGACTCTACCTCTTAAGAAGCCTCAGCTATAGGTCGATGTCTCCAATGGACCTTAACTATCGCAATAGCACTAGAACACAGCCGGCTAACATCCCTAGCAAAGATGGAGACAGGCTCTTTAATAAAGGACAACTTCTAATCTAACTGAACTAAATCCCATTGAATGACATGAAACTAATCTGAAATATAAAGGCTAAGCATGGAACCATTAAAAACATGATGAATGGCTAATAAATCTGGGAGCAAGTCCAACTCATATGCCATATCGCCAATAGTTCGAAGAATCTCAAATGGACTAATATACCTGAGGCTAAGCTTTTCTGTCTTCCCAAACATAATCACACCTTTCACGGTCAAAACTTAAAGGAAAACCCGATCACCATCACTAAATCTTAAGACATGAAGTCTATGATCGACATAACACTTCTGCCTACTTTGAGCGGTTTGAACCCTATCTTGAATAAACCAAAATCTATCCAAAGTCTTATGAAGCAGGTCCATACCTTGTGATCTAATCTCAAAAATCTCAATCCAACCTACTAGAGAGACACAATGCCTACCCTACAAGGCCTCAAAAGAACCCATTTACATAGTTGAAGAGTACGCAAAATTATATATCAAAGAGATAATTCGGCTACACAGACTACCAGTATCTATTATATCAGATAGAGAAGTTCAATTTACTAGAATTTTTTGAAAGTCTTTTCAGAGAAATTTGGGGAAACAAGTGAATTTAAGTATAACTTTCCACCCTCAAACATATAGACAAGAATAACATACCAACACTTAAAGATATGCTATGAACGCGTGTATTAGACTTTAAAGGTATTTGGGATGATTATTTACCTCTCATCAAGTTCGTGAATTGGGTCTGTTTATGAACTAGGTTATATGTGTAAGTTTGGGGCTGTCAGGTTGTTGTTTGGGAAAAGGTGGAATTAATTTGTTTTGAATTATAGAAGAAGGGTATGTTGGTACAGCACCAAGCTAATTGTTGTATGCGCTTATTGCCATTCTATTTTTGTGTATCGTTTGGAAGGTGTAATGAAGCCAAAGTTGTTATGGGGGATCTTATAAGAATCTGTAGGATATGTGGATGTAATTGGAGGAGAAAAGGATTAAAATAACACCCTTGATTGATCAATTAAGGGTTACTGCCTCGACTATTATTTCGGTGAAGTTAAGTATCCCAAATGTGTCGGTTGGTTGGTAATATTAGTTTTCCATTTATTTTACTATAGATAAATAATCTAAAAGGCGAGAAGTTAATTTAGGTTGGTATCGGGGTTGTACTACCAGGTATGTATGGCTACTCTATGTCCTATTCTTTGGCATGAAATATATCACTTGTGGTACAAAGTAAGCTTCTAAAGCTCTCTTATAGTAAATGATACCTAGTGGTAACATATGATCTCCCACAAAGATAATGACCTTGTTCCTTTTCCCTATGCTATAAAATACTTCACCATATTCTTATTATTAAGTCTGTATTTTTCCATTCACTAGCAAGTCTCAAGGGTTCTCCTTTAAGTCAAATACGAGTTGTATGTTATTTTCGGCCCCCAAATATTTCATTAGTGTACAATCCTCCCCATACCTCCTTGTCATTACATTAAGTGTTTCTTCACATGTCCCGTACTGGTAGATTACTGTCTCAAGCTACCATGATGTTATGACTACCAAAGTAACAATCTTAAAGGCTAAATGAACTAAGTAACACAAATCTGAATTAAAACAGGGGGCAGCTTAGGGGCATAAGCCTCACATGGGATAATCTCGACACCTTTATATATGGGTGGAAGCTCAAGGGCGTAAGACTAGCATAGGCCGATCCTAATGTTTATATATGGGTGGCAGCTCAGTGGCATATGCCTAGCATGGGCAGATCCTGATTTGTCTATTTTCCACTGATCAGCTAGTCATTTGTATAATATGGCTTACAAAGATTATAAAGTAAGAAAGGTAAAATGAAGAAAGTAATGTAATGTACCTGACCTTACAAATATATATAACAGTACTTTCATCTGATTTCCTTTGAGTTCCTATATCATGTGTGGGTACTTTTAGCCTTACATATTCTGTACATACTTTCGTACCGAAGCCCCTTATAAGGGACCTATTTCATGCTGCAGGCACAAGTCCTTCAGCTAGTACACCTTTTCAGTATGAGTCGGGATATCCAACGGCTATTGGTGCGCTCTAGATTGATTCAGGGCATTTCAAGTTTATTTTTTATATTTTGGTATTGTACAATAGTCAAGAGTAAGGTGGGCGTTTGTCCTGACCATAACTAGATGTCTATGCATCTTTGAATGTGTCAAAGAACTTCTTAAAGCAAGAATCCTCCTTTTCTTTTAAAAGACTCTATAGGAAAGAAGGTGGTGTTCTATCCTGCACCTGTTCAACAACTTTGGTTTTTGAGTACTCAAACTTCCTTGACTTTTCAGCAGCTTTATCATCTACCTGCTTAGGAGATATCTCCGTATCTACCTCCTTAGTTATTTTTGGAGGTTCTTTATTTAGATATTTACCTATCCTCAAAGTGATTAGAATTAATTGTTTAGGATTTTAACTATCACTTGGAAACTACCTTGAGGCTTGGTATTTTGCACTACTACTATCTGACCTATCTAGAGCTCAAAGTTCCTTGTAGCAATTTGCTAGATCTCCATAACTTCTTGATGGATTTTTATAACTACTGCTAATTGTGCTTGAGCAGCTAAAATTTGTTTCAATATCTCTTCCATATTGCTAGTGTCCTGATTTCCTTTAACCTGTTGATGCTGAAACTGCTATTGTTTATTGTTCCATGATAGATTTGGTGTCTGAGTCTTTTATTTTAGATCATAGGAACTCCAATGATTCAACCTTTAAAAATTGCCTATAAACATCATTGACTCATGATTGTTAGCACACATATCTGTAAAATGACCACTATTACCACAAACTACGTACCAACTGCTTGTCTGCTAAATTGTGTTAACTGTTGTTGCAGGCTGTGTCACCCCTAATTTCATATTATTAAACTGAGTGTTTGATAGATTTTTTAGTACAAAAATTTGGGTAGATATAATAGTACATTGTTCCACTTCCAATAAACTTACAACCTTCTTTGTAGCACTTCTTGAGTCAGAATGCTACTTAGGATTTCCTTGTGTAATCTAGTTCTACAAGATGTAAAACTCTTCATACGTTAATTTCAATGCTTGACCACCTACAGTTGAATCTAGCAAAATTTTTGTGTTTTGATCAAGTTCCTCAACAAAAGTGTGAGCAAATACCTCATTCGACTACTAATGATATGGAGAGTCCTAAACAAAAGCGTTGAACCTATCCCAAACATGATATAAGTCTCATCTAGCTTCTATTTAAAGCACACATTCTCACTGTGTAGTATCGAAGTCTTGTCAGAAATAAAGAATTGGATGGGAAATTCTTGGGCTAAGTCATCCCTAGTTATGATTACACTTGCCAGCTCAGTGTTCAACCACTTCTTTGTTTCCCCAAAAG
Organism: Capsicum annuum; assembly: GCF_002878395.1. Classification (NCBI taxonomy): domain Eukaryota; kingdom Viridiplantae; phylum Streptophyta; class Magnoliopsida; order Solanales; family Solanaceae; genus Capsicum; species Capsicum annuum. The sequence goes on along the minus strand of NW_025827307.1, from coordinate 1,254 downwards.
TTAAAAGGCGAATAGTTTTAGCCTAGCATAATTAGTTAACACACCCGTAGGGATAAATGTATCATTGATCCCCAAAAAGTTTCACAGGTGTACTTGTGGATCTTCATAAGAAAGCCTCATAAACCATTCACTACTGATAAAAAGTTGCACGATGTTCTATTTTAGCTCAAAGTCATCTCCAATAGTAGGTTTAAGAAAAAGGGAGGTCAAATTTTTCAAAAATGGGATTGCCGCTTGGCGAACTGTCCTGCCGTCTGGTTGATCTTCAACCATTTAACCAGGATTATCTTATTTCTCTTGAATTTGAAGGATGTGGTAGAAAAAGACTACTTCTTTCCTCAATTAGTGAAAGTGTTGCTCAGGTTTTGGGCTTGGTTCTACCAATCCCCTATCCCTGGCCAGCTTACTAGCCTATAAACCTTTTTTCTACAAATCCAATACCAAGTCCAAGTGTAAAGCACCAAGGAAATCTAAAAAGTAAAACTAAAACTAAAACTAAAATATTTTCCAATTTATAAATCCCCGACAATGGTGCCAAAAACTTGTTCGCATCCCAATGCATACACAAGTGCACGTGGTCTCACCAACTAATACAATGGCTTTAAAGAATGATAAATATCAATTCCTTCAAGACGTGCCGAGAAAATATCCAATTCTAGTTCACAATTAAGATTAGATTAGCGCAATCGTAACCAAAAGAGTTTTAAAGCTTATAACCTAAAAGTAAACTAAATTAAAGCCAAAAAGTAAAGACTTTAGACAATCAATGGATGAAAGCCCTCGGTAAAAGCACTATGAACAATCATATAATGCTCCTCATTAATTAGATTACATATCTTGGTTGTTGATTCATAGGGTTTATCATATGATCATGATATCCCAACCTCTAACCTTCTACCTAACTGGACATTATAACTACATCATTGAGTAGGGATGTAATAGTCCATTAAGATGCATTAAGATGTCATCCTGTAAGTGAACTGAGCAACTTTTCTAGGTATATCCCTATCCTAGATACTTATTCAATTCTTTATTTCATAAAGGAATGAGAACCTTACTCTATCAATCCCCACATTTTATTTTCCTATTCCCACTCCCAAGATCACAAGGTCGACATTATATGTATTCTAAAGGTCATTAATCCTTTAAATAATGATTAAAATGATAAAAAAAAATATAATAATCAATCCAAAAAAACTTAATTCAAAGCAATAGTAAAGATATTCTTGGCATTAACCCCATAAATGAGGTGTT
>NW_025827306.1:0-2550 GCF_002878395.1 Capsicum annuum | reverse complement strand
TGTTATCAGTATTTAGTTTTAGGACTGTTAGACACAGTCAATCAGACAGTTCTTCATAATTCAAACTGTTAGAAATATTTATTTATCTATTCAGTATCTCAGTATCAGTAAAGTCATATCGTCAGTATTTAGACTCAGTAGTCAGTATCACCACGAGTTCAGTTATAGTTGCTTATGAATGTATGTATTGTCATGTTTATATTAGTCAGCATTGTTCATGCATATAACCCTTTGCATTTAGCCTACCTCACTCGTATACTCAGTACATTCAGACGTACTGACACATTTGCGCTATGGTGCTTTCTCTTATGTTACACCATAGGTTCAGAGGTACGTGTTCCAGATTAGTAGTAGCATTTCAGTCGCAGAGTTGCAGTATGTTCTCATCCATTCGAGGATGATATTATGTTATTTTATTTATTATTTTAGTTTATTTTTGCCAGATAGAGTTAGTTGGAGACATGTTCCTTCAACTCCTTACTCAGACAGTATTTAGAGGCTTTCAGATTTAGTTCAGATTTGATTCAGACTTTAGTTGTTTTTTGGTATTTGCCACCCATATGGATATTACGTTTGTCAGATATTTTATTCATTTTAACCTTATAGCTTATTATTCATGTTTTTCTGCATTATTACATCATATATTGTAGTGTATAGGTACAAATATCAGTCATGGGTTAGCTTGTGGTCCTTCGGGGTCTAAGCACCTTGCAACATTCTGGTTCAGAAAATTGGGCTGTTACACTTTGATTGTTTGAAAAGTAAGATCTACTCTAATCTATTTGTCAATAAAAAAATGGCCTCAGATAAGTACTACTTGGCATGTCCCATACATAATAAAATTTATTATAGCAATAGTAACCTTTTAGCCACTATAAATTATTTGAAATAAAATGTTATAGCTAAATAAATATGTATGCTTCAAATATTAGAGAATTATTGCAATAGTAAATAACATAGCCACAATTTTTTTTCTTGCCATAATAAAGTGTATGGTTGATCATAAATGTATGTCTTGTGATATATGTTAATTTAACAATTATAACTTTTTAGTCACAATAAATTATTTTTGCTAAAAAGTTTAGTCAAAGAAACGTTTGCTTGAAGTTATAAAAATAAATTATAGCAATAGTTAAATAATATTACTTTGAATATTAAAAAGCTATGAATATAGTTATCTTAATAGATATAACTATCTAAATAATATGCTTATGATATACTATTAATTAAATTTAATTAATTAATAATTATTACAAATATAATTATCATTATTTGAACCTGGGATTAATAATTGAATATAATTATTATAAAAATATATTTATACCATAATTTATATCTAATAAGTTGATGATTAAATTGAATTATCTTATACTAACTAATTATAATGAATTAAAACAAATTAGCTTTACTAGATTTTACTTTTGACTTATTTTAGTGAAATAATGTTTTTATGGTTCTAGTATAACTAGAGTTGTTGATAAAGTGATTCAATTTTATCGCTTGTAAGTTTTAAATATTGTTTAAGCAAATAAGTGATTATATTAAATTTGATTAACGAAGTATATCATATTGAAATAAGATTTCAATGTGTGCAACACAAATTTTATCCTGATTAAGTATTTTGAGAATTATTATTTGAGTAGAGTTATTCATCTTATGGCACAATTTAATTTATGGGATCTTACTTGTACGTCAGTTCAAATATAACTTATTTTAATACCCCGTATTTCTCCAGTACAAATTAAATCTCAGTATGTGAGTATCCGTATATAAAATTACCAAAATACTCATTATTTCTTATTTAAGAGACCACTAAGTTGTGGGAAATTGAACTAACTTTTCAATGATATAAGATTTGCCTTAATCCGATAATCGAGTAAGAAGTTATGGCAATTTTAAGTTTCAGTCGTAAAACAACCGTGATTTGGGCCTGTGGCGCATTGCGGAGAAGTGTAAAATCACAATTGTTAAATTCCAGTGAGACTCTGGAATTCCACCACATCGCAGTGATGTCCCATCTCATAATTATCCCTTTCTAGTGAATCTCTGCGATCATGGTGCGTCGTAGAGGAGCCCCATTTCATATTTGGAAATTTTTAGTGAGCCTCCGCGATAATGGCACATCGCGAAGGTGGCCAAAATGGCATTCAAAAGGATTACCGCTATTTCACTACATCGCGCCAAACTTCTAGGTCTCAGTTGTCAATTTTTAGTGGCCCGATGAGATAGAACCGTATCGCGCTGGAGCCAAAAGTCAGGATTTTTAGCTTTCAGTTCCGAGTTTTTAAATTCCTTTAAGGGTATTTAGGTCTTTTTTCATGGCCCTAGTCAGCCTAAAACATGATATTTAACCCATTAGTGACCTAAATAATCATCATTATTCAATTCCTCTTAAATTGAAGATCTTTTCTCAAGAACAAAAACCCTAGTTCTCAAATTCAAGGCCAAATATCAAGAACTCTCCATCAATCTTCTCAAATTCATTAACTCAGATATGTTAAATGTTCATCCATGGGTTCCTTTCACCCATGGAGTCCAAGTATTCATTTT
>NW_025827305.1:0-2767 GCF_002878395.1 Capsicum annuum | reverse complement strand
ATAAGATGTACCTTTTAGTCGAGTCATTCCCCTTGATTCCTATAAGATGTACCTTTTAGTTGAGTCATCCCTTTGATTCCTATAATACGTACCTTTTAGTCGAGTCATTCTCCTTGGTTCCTCTAATGATGTAACTGTCACAGAAGTCCTTTAATGATAAACTGGAGAAAAATTTAATTCTTGTGTTTGGAACTTCACTTTTCTGGAAAATGAAATCTCTTTATAATACTCTTTGTTTGGGATAATTTTCTTTTTAGTTTTGATGTGATTTCAGGAGCCCGCCTGAAGAACAGGGTGAATAAATGAAAAGTCAAGCAAAATGGTGAAAAGTTTAAAGTCAAGCAACAGGGCGAATAAATGAAAAGTCAAGCAACATGGTGAAAATTTGAAAGTCAAGCAACAAGGTGAAGAAATTGAAAGTCAACAGATTGAAAAATAGCAGGTTAGGAACCCGCCTGAAGAACAGGGTGAAGAAATTGAAAAACAAGCAACAAGCGATGAAATTGCAAGTCAAGAGCCCGCCTGAAGAATAGGGCGATGAAGTAGCGAGTCAAGAGTCAACTAAAGCTTCATAGATGGAGCTTTTGTAATTTCTTTTATATTTTTAACTTGTAATTTTTATTTTGAAGTAATGACAGAGCCGCAGACCGGAACCTCGATGGAACCTCACTCAAATCTCCAATTCGGTATAGTTCCTCTCCTTCCAACCCTTTGAGATACGTGTCAATTGATTTTTATTCATAACTTGGGTAGATGGGATGTCCTGATTAGACTCAGTGGCCCTCGTTCCTTCTGTTTCTTTCCTTGAATAATGTTTGGGTCAAAATTTGGTCTCGTTGTCTACTTATTTTTCTAAAAACACTTCGTGTTTACATTCAAAGGGGGCATGATGTAGACACCTAATTTTGTCCCTCCCGAGAGTCACTTTTACTCATTTAACCTTATCCTACCTCGTGCCCTCAACCGTGTAATTATCTCTCCACAAAATGATAAAAATAGCAACCAACTCTCAACAAATTAATAACAAATTTTATCTCATACCTTAACCACTCACACCCTAATACCCTTCTACCCCACCTACCCACATGACCCCACCCCCATATTTCTTTTACACGATTTTGGCCTTTACAAAAGGGGAACAGAACACAATAGAAGGGACCCCACTTTTCCCTTTTTTTTTCTTCTTCATGAAGTACATATACACATATATGGACCAATATTGAAAGGGGGGAACCAAAAAAAAATTTCCAGATAAAAACCATTATCATCATCTTCAAGCAAAAACTGACCAGGAAGAAGAAAGAGAAAAGGACGTCATTTTCTTCTTGTTTCTTTTTCTTAGACCACAGCTACACCAACTGAAATTCACACACACATAGAGAGATTGAGAGCAAAAGAAATGAGAAATAGAGGGAGACTGATGGAGGGAGAGTGAAATCGAAAGAGTAAAGAACAGAAATGGAGGAAAATCAAAAAAGGGTGAGCAAAGCTCCGGCCAGCGTCGAGTTTTCCGGCGACTGTCTCGCCAGAATTTGCGCTACACATTGGATTAAGCATGACAGACTCAAGATATGCCTTCCCCGATGCCAAAATCCCAAACCAGTAGCGAAAATTAGTCGAGATCAGCCCTTTTGACAGATTCCAGTGACATTTGAGCTGACTCCGGCAAGATTTCATGGTTTGGAGTACGGATTCTCTGTTTTTTGCGATTTCAGTCTTGGTTTGAGTGTTATTTCTTCTTTCTTTGGGTTATAAATCTGTCTGAGTTTTCTATATCCCGATATCAAGTTTGTTCATCGTTGAGGTTTGGTCTGAGATTTTGGATGCGGTTTTAGTTGGAAGGAGCAATTTCAATTAAAAAGCATTAAGGTCCATTTCTCATCTCATTCTCTATTCTATTTTGGAATTTTAATTGTTTTTATGCGTGTGAATAACTTATTTGTTTAGCATGCTTGAATCTTTGTTGTGTGTACATGGTTGATATTGAATTTGATAGTCGAAGAATCGATTTAATCATGCTGAGAATGAATTTAGGGAATGGTAATCAAAAATTGATAAAAGTGAATATTATGGTATTTTAATTCATTGTTGATGTTGAACGTGATATGTCATCGAGCGGGTAGGCAAACAGTAGGCTCGGGTAGGCAAATTTAGAATTGGTGGATTGTTTGGAATGCTTTGTGGAATGGTTTATCTTTCTCGTATTTAGAAAACATGTATTCATTTAGGCGGGGAATGCCTCGAGACACATTGTATTTATTAACCGGGGAATGCCCCAACATATGATGTTGGTAGAAAACATTCGTGATGAAGGCCCGAGGCATCGGGTAAAGTATAGTCGAGGATTAGTTTAGAATAGGGTAGGTTTACATTTCCGTACATTTTTATTTTGGACTGGACACTAAATTTTGGATTGTTTTGTTTTGTTTTGTTTTGTTTTGCTTGATCGATTGTTTTGCGTGCTTTGTGTGTTTTATACATTCGTAGTGTCAAATTAGCTGATACGCTTCACCAAGCGACCGTGGTCAAACCACAGGACTGAGGGGTGCCTAACACCTTCCCCTCGGTCAACAAAATTCCTTAGTCGAAATTTCTGTTTGCAGATCAGTTTCTAGAGTCAAACTATTTTGAAAAGGATTCCCAAAGGTAACTTGTCACACCCGATTTATGTCAAGTGGCGAATCTGAGTTAAAAAAGGTAAATAATTCTTTTCGAAATATAATTTTCAATCTTTTGTCACTTTGATAATAAAAACCCTTTCGAACGT
>NW_025827304.1:0-7276 GCF_002878395.1 Capsicum annuum | reverse complement strand
CTTGTTGGCCTTCTATTTTCATGGTGCCATTTCATGTGCGGGGCAGAACTCACTGAAGCATACAACCTCTTTAGCCTAGGTATAAGAGGTAAATAGTGCATCGCCTTAATAGAAACTATCTTTCCACTGGGAGTCCTCTTATAACGAGCATGTCCACAAAACTTACAATTTTCTAATTCAACATCATTCTTAAAGAACAACATACAACCATTTATACAATAATGGATTCTATTATATGAGAATCCCAACTTAGAAACCAATTTCTTTGCTTGATAAAAATTCTGAGGTATGTTCAACTCTGGATTTACTAGTTCACCCAAAAGACCAACCATAGAGTCCATAGCAGCTTGAGAAACATTCCAATCAGATTTGATACTCAGTAATCTAACTGCAACAGATAAGCGGAATGCGGACTCCCTTCACATAGTGGGTGACTATCCTCTTCTAATTATTGATAGAAACCTCTCGCTTTTTCATTAGGATATTTTTCTAAATTTTGTTTGGGTTCCATCCCATCCCCAATACCAAAAGCATCATTGACCATTTCATGAATCCTATCCTCGTGTTGTACTCTATCGTGTTGCACCCTATGTTAAACTCTAGCATGTTGAATTCTAGTATGTCGACCATGTACAAGCATGTCATATTCATCCACAGGTAACGAATTATAAAATATACCATTCAAACCATCTCTTTCTTGGTGATCGACCTACACAAAGCATCTTGGCTTAAATCCATTACGATAAAGATGAGTTATAACTATATCTGGTTGAAAAAACTTCAAACACCTATATGAACTACAAGAACACCTAACCACTCCATTTTTTGAAATAGATATAGTGACATCGCATGATCGATAAAACCTCTAACGCCATCAAGATATTGGGGTTTTAAACCACCAACATTTCCATAATCCATAACATACATCCACAGACGATGATCCATCTACAAAAATATAGATATTCAATAATATGCAGCTTTATATTAAAACATATAAAAATCAAGTCATTAGTTCAGATATCAAGTGAATACACTTAAATCATTTTCAAGTAGCTAGATTTAAGTTTTTTCAAGTCATTAACTTTACATTTGAAGTAGCAACACTTAGGCATTTTCAAGTCACAAGTTGATAATTTGTAGTAACTACACTTGAGCATTTTCAAGTCATTAACGTCACATTTCAAGTAGCTACACTTAACCATTTTCAAGTCACAAGTTCACAATTTGTAGTAACTAGAATTGAGCATGCTCAAGTCATTAACGTCACATTTCAAGTAGCTACACTTAAATATTTTCAAGTCACAATTCACAATTTCAAGTGACTACACTTAAGCATTTTCAACTCATTAACTTCGTATTTCAAGTAGCAACACTTAAGCATTTTTAAGTTACAAGTTCACAATTTGAAGTAACTACACTTAAACATTTTCAGCTCATTAACTTTGCATTTCAAGTAGCAATACTAAAGTATTTTCAAGTCACACGTTCACAATTTGTAGTAACTACACTTGAGCATTTTCAAGTCATTAACTTCATATTTCAAGTAGCTACACTTAACTATTTTCAAGTCACAAAGTCACAATTTCAAGTGACTACACTTAAGCATTTTCAACTCATTAACTTCACATTTCAAGTAGCTACACTTTACCATTTTTAAGTCACAAATACACAATTGCAAGTAACTAAACTTATGCATTTTCAAATCACAAGGTCACAATTTCATGTAACTACACGAGAATTTTTAAGTCCTTAACTTCACATTTCAAGTAGCTACACTTAGCATTTTCAAGTGACAAGCTCACAATTTCAAGTAACTACACTTAAGTATTTTCAACTCATTAACTTCACATTTCAATAGCTACACTTAAATCATTTTTAAGTCACAAAGTCACAATTTCAACTAACTACCCTTAAGTTTTTTCAAGTCATTAACTTCACATTTCAAGCAGCAACACTTAAGTATTTTCAAGTCACAAGTCATTAACTTCACATCTCAAGTCACTAGTTCACATTTCACCATAATCACCATAGCTAAAACATGTATGTTATTTAATCTTCAGGGGAGCACAAGACCCACAATACTAACTAGAAAATACAGATAAAGAAACTGCAGAGAACCAACCAGCCAAAATCATGATGTATTCTCTTTAGCAAGAAATCTCTCCAACTACAACAGTGTCAAATGATTAGAAAAACCTGGCATTTACATTTACACTCAGTAAGCCTTTAATTTTATTTTTACAACTCTCTCTATGTACCTTATGAACAGATAACTATAAGAAACAAATATACCCTCACACGAAGCTTTTCTAAGTACGGTAAACCAAAAAATAGGAGTAGCAAGAGTACCTAGTCCTTTATATGGGGTTGTTGAGCTATAATATGTATAACTGCAAGGAAAATACCGATACAATAACTGAATTAGTTAAAATCATCAAATAAATGACATTCTTAAATAAGGTAAGAATGAAATTGCAAAAGGTTGAGAAAGACATTAAGTCATCCATCTCTAAGTTTCACGGACTCTTCACTTTTAAGACCACACCCATATCGAATTCTCCAAAAATACACTACCTTTGGCGAATCCAATACACACGTGTTGACCATTTTGAAGAGTCTGAGCAACATAGATCCATCTAATAAATAGATCTCATGTAGTGCTTATTCATGCATCTCATTATGAAAATCACAGTGCTTTTGAACATCCCTATCAAGTTTCAGAGCTAGCATTATCATACACTAAAAACAAGAGTAGAACCCATCTAAAAATGCCAATGCATACCAACGAGACAGGTGATAATCAAAACTAATGCGATGGCAGTAAGGAAAATCTGAAAATAAGCAATTTTATGTTAAATATTCCAATGGTAAATAATGAGAATTAACACAAAAAATAAAGAAATACTTGGCAGTAGATAGTAATGAAATTTGAAACCAGATTTTCCAGTTTTAGATGCTAATGATATTAGTTACTATTTATAGCATATGTTTTACAATTATAGAACAACAAGTACTACTAACTAATGTTACTTGTCATCGTATGTGCACGTTCAATTTTATTTTATAAATATATACTATATAGTATATGACAGTGACATTGAACACATAGAAAGTGATGGGTTAAATTTGATAAGTTTATCAGTTGATTGGTTATTCAGACTGAGCACGTAGTTTAGCAAGGGGGATTTATGTAGAATCCTAAACAAAAATCAAAGAACATACTGCATTTTAAAAAAAAATATATATAGCTCTTGCAGGACATTGTTACTTGAATACTGTATGTTTTTATTTTAATGGCAATCAATCTTCACTCCCTATTCTGACCCCTAAATCATCTACTTGTAAGGGTTCATGATATGTAGCATGTGCAAAAGCCATCTACATAGCTTCAGAATCCAACACAATAAGTAAAAAACTCTGCAGTACAACCTTTACTTCATCAACAGTATTAATAGTCCAACTAGGAATTTGATGCTTTCCTGTTGCTTCTGGTATTGCAACCTTATTGTCACTTTTTCCCTTGATTCTATCTACTTGAGGGATTCAGTGGTCCATGATATCATCCATGATAATAGGAAAATAACTCTGCACTACAACCTTCTTATCATTACTAGTTTTAGCACTATCAATCATCACAACTCTTTGTTCATCACTTTTATACTTTCTTGTTTTTTTCTGTGTTGTAGTGTTATTGTCACTTGTACTACTATTACCCTTGCTCCCATATTCATGAAGACTTTAATGGTCCAAAATTGTCTCACTTTGCTACACTTAGGTCTTAACTACATCATGACTATGAACTCGCCTCATGTTATTCCTTTTAAACTATTTATTAAACTTTTCTTAGCTTGTTCATTATTCTCTTCAATTGTAGTTACACATGTACTTAACTTGACCTCCTGCTTATTACTATTGATTATCCCTCCTCTATAATTAAGCTATTGTATTTTCTTATTGTGAGTTCCTAGGATCCTCTCTTTTTTCTTGTAGGATGTTAAAGGGGTTAAGTGTGCAAACTCCTTTATCAGCCTGAATTATTCCTTGCACCTTGTCTTTTTTTTCAACTGTTGGCTCAAGTATGCACAATGAAAAAGCAAAAATTTGTGAAATGTCTAACGATTAGAGAATAAAACACATTACATCATCACAAAAAAAAAAATGAAGTTCACAAAATTTTCCCTGCCAACAAGTTAAATAATCTTACTACAACAGAAATTTCACAACAGTTACAAAATTACACCATAGTTTAAGATAACAGAACCTAAAAGATATTTCAACAACTAAAACTAAGTCAATATTTACTCCTTAGCTGAAACCCACAATTGAGATAACCCAAAACTGAGATAACATAAATAACTATCATCTTTAACTTAGGGGCTAAAAGGAAACTTTTTTCCAACTCAACAATTGAGATTAAGAAAGGAGCGGTACCTAAATCGAAACTTTAAAAGCCAAAAATCAAAACTTCCTTTTATGTGAAGTTAAGCTAATATTATTTTTTTGAACCTAACTTCATATGCAAAAGCTAACTAATATTAATTTTTTGAGGTACCTGGTCAATGAGAGCTTCGGCTGTGATGTTATAGCGACAGCTGCGTTGAAGGGGCGCTGATCAGAGAAAGAAAGAAAGAGAGTGAGAGAGAGAAGCAGCGCAAGAGAGAGAAAGAAAGAAAGAGAGAGAGAGAAAGAAAAGAAATGGGTCTGTTGTTGCCCTAATATGCGGAGACTAAAAAATTTGTCTTAATTTTCGACGGCAAATTTCGACGTTAGCCATCGTTTTTTAAAAATTAATATATTCAATTTATTTTTTAAATTTATAAACATTGTTTATTTATTATTAAATTAAAAATATCAAATATCGACGATATTCGTCAGTTTTTAAATAATTAATTTTTATTTTATTTTAACAAAAGCGACGTTATCCGTCGCTTTTTGTAAAAAATAATTTTTTTAAAAAATAATTACAAATTACGACGGACAACGTCGCTTTTCTAGAATTAATATTTAAAAAAATGAAAATTATAGCGTAGTTGTCCATCGCTTTTAATAAAAATAAACAAAAATTAAAAATCAAACTTAAAAATCAACGGACTACGTCTCTTTTCAAAAAATTATTTTTTATTTAATTTTAACAAAAGCGACGTTATCCGTCGCTTTTTATAAAAAATTAATGAAAAATTATAAATAATTACAAATTGCGACAAACAATGTGCTCTTTTCTAGAATTAATATTTATAAATATAAAAATTATCGGGACATTGTTTGTCGCTTTTAATAAAAATAAATAAAAATAAAAATTAAATTTAAAAATCAATGGACTACGTCACTTTTAAAAAAATAATAATTATTAATTTTTAATAAATTACGACGCTGTCCGACACTTTTATTAAAAAATTATAATTTATTTTTTAATTAAACTAAAAAAGCGATGGCCAACGTCGCTTTTCTTGTCGCTTTTTAAAGCGATACAGTCCGTCGCTTTTTTTTGCGTCGCTTTTTGACCTTTTTTTAGTAGTGACAAATAGAGGGCAAGGATTAGAAATAATTAGAAGGGAACTGACGAGCGTGATGGAGCCATGTGTCAGGGTAGTTACAAATACCCATTAGAGGAGAGAGAAAGGGCTAATAGAAAATTGGTACTCATTCTTCTCGTCTCTTTCTATGGTTCTCTCTCCTTTTTCTTCAGTCCCAAAGTCTTTTTCTAATTCTTCTCTCATCTAATCTGCAGGTTCTCATGGATTCAATGACACTTCTTTCTATCTATTTTTAGTTATGGTTTTGATTTTCATTATATTTGATATCCATTTTGTCTATTTTTCAATTAATGAGAAAGCCTGAAAATTCCTAAAGTATTGTTGAGTTGATTTAATTTCCCTAATCTAATTTGAGATCTCAGTCGAGATTATAACATAGTCTAATACATAAGAGAGAGATGAGTAACACTCCAAACATCAAGAGTTCACTCTAAGTCTCTAAACCTTTGCTACTCTGCACGATGCACACATCAATGACGATAACCCGTACTATGACTTGCAGACTATAGAAGTGTAGTATGAGTACCAAATGAATGGTACTCAGTAGAAAACTGCCCACTAACCTCCAAAGATAAAACAAATATATACAACATATAAATAGAATGAGAACTACACCCAAGAGTCCAAAAATCAAATAACAAGTCAATTAGAACAATAAGGCTCAACTATCCTGCTCACGTCCAAGAGTGTAACATAATAAAACTAAGAAAGTATTAGGGTGAACCATCCTATTCCCACCACATTCAATAGGCGTCAATACCATACCGTATATCCCAGGAAAATATACGAATAAAGGGTGAAATAAAGATATATAACAATATACATGATGAAGAAACGAATATACAATATGAACAAACGAAGAAAGGGATATACGGTAGTGTCATAGCTTCATATAGCTAGATATATATATATATACATATGCACATGAGGTTATCTCAAAGCATAACCTAGATCATCATATCCTCATTCTAAGACCTTATTATAATTCTATCAAGATCTAATACTATCATGCTCAGGGTTTCTAATCCACATGTCTAGACATGAAATAATCGTGCATAATAATGCTATCATAAGATAGAAAAGGCCGTAGACATACCTCAAATATTGATAACGGATCAATGACAAATCTATCATAAGCTAGCCATAAGAATAATCATAACAATGATAATAACAATATTAATAACAACGTGAATAACTGGCTGATCCGAACAACCAAACACCTAGCTAAGCCTATGCGTACCCCCATTGCCCCAGGCTCGGAAGGTTCATTCAACATACAACAACACAAGGCATATTCTTCACCCATATCTATGAAACTGTCCTATACCGGCTAATAGACATAGGGGCATACTGGTGATAGGTGATGCACATACAGAAATGAATGCAAAGTACATAATCAGTATCATAATCTCGTCATCATAACCATCTTTATCATAACTGTCATCATCATGTCCATCATCAGCTTAATCAACCTCTGGCCTTGCCGAATATCAATATATCAACACAGTATCCTCCGACCTTGTCGGTAATCAATATTATCAGAATATCCTTCGGCATTGCCGGGTATCAATATATCATCACAGTATTCTCCGGCCTTGTCGGTTACCAACATATCATCACAGTATCCTCCAACCTTATCGGGTATCAATATAATCATAAACATCAATACACATATATTTATAGACATATAATAGGTTCATGGGATCAAGATGTGGCAAAGGAGGGTAAATCTACAAGGCTGT
>NW_025827303.1:0-4116 GCF_002878395.1 Capsicum annuum | reverse complement strand
AAGGCTTTTATTAAATAAATCACTCTTGTAGGCATTTTATCAAACACTTGTAGTTTATGGTTTAAAACAATCATAGGAATGTCATGGAACTTGTAGGAATAGCATGAATTCATAATAATAGCATTAATTCATGGTTTAATTCAATAAGTAATAATGTTAAAACATGGGGGATTGAATAATAACAATAATTTCATGGTAGCATGGTATAAAATTAATAGTATGTGGAGATTCAAGGATGAAATCATAATTTAAAAATAATTACTTGGAAAGATTATAAGTTGGTAATTAAAATAGGATTTTTGGACTCCATGGATAAAAGAAATCCATAATGAACATCTAACATACCTAGGATAACGAATTTCTTGAAGTTTTGGTTGAGTTTCTGAGGATTGGTCTTGAATCTGAGAGCTAGGGTTTCTTGTTCTTGGAAAAGGGGATCTTTAATTTGAGAGGAAGTTGAATAATGAATGATTATTTAGGTCAATTGGGGCTAAATTTTGTATTTTAGGATGAGTTTAGGACTTAGGAAAAAGACCCAAATACCCTTAAACGGATTTAAAACGTAAGATGAAACTAACTATCCCGATTTTTTGGCCTTGGAGTGACGCGCCACTATCGCGCCCAGCCACTGAAAATGGACAATCGGTACCTGGACAAACATTGCAATGCGGATCTATAGCGGTAAGCCTTTGGATGGCCAATTTGGCCACCTCCCGACGCGCCAACATCACGGAGGCCCACTGGAAATTGCCAAATGAAAAATTGGCCTGCTTCGCGATGCGCCATTATCATGGAGTCATACTGTAAATTAATAATTTTCATTTGGACTTCATCCGTGATGCGCTAAGGGTTAAAATGACAGGGTCTAACAATTGAACTTAAAATCGCTATAACTTCTTACCCGGTTATTGAATTTGGGCGAATTTTATATCATTGGAAAGCTAATTGAATTTCCGACGCAATGGCAGGATGTAAACTAAAAAATAATGAGTATTTAGAAAATTTTATATACGAATACTCATGTATTGGGACTTAGATTATGCTAGGAAAATACGGGTGTTACAGAAGGCCATGCCATGAGGGCCATGCCGAGAGGGCCATGCCGAGAAGGCCATGTCGAGAGGGCCATGCCCATGCCAAGAGTACCATGTCGTAAGGGTCATATCCTGAAAACCATACTGCCTTCTCCGAATAGTTTCGAAGAGGCAACAATCTAAGGGCATCTGTGTATTGCATTTGATGCCCATGATTGACTCAAAGTCTTCTATATCCGTTGATCACACAAAGGCGAAAGAGTCTATTGTTGAAGGATATTCTTAAGCATTTCCATATATATCCGATAATCATGCGAAGATAAAAGAGTCTGGCATTGAAGGATATTATAAAGTATCCACATCTGATCAAATCATGCAAAGGCAAAGCAGTCTGGCGTTGAGAGATATTCATCAGATTCAAGTGCATCAATCATCAAAGATTTTACAGCATTCAAGAAATATATGGTCCAAAGGATGTTTATAAGTCGCTATACAAAAACATATGATGTACTAGATTTTTAAAGAATTGGTAATCCGATGGTCATCTGTAAGTCAAATTATTTGAAATAGATTGGTGTGTAAGATTATCCACGGGTTGACAGCCCATGGGTCATCCGTAAGCCACAGCAACATCCTAACCGAATAGTGTGCAAGGTTACCCAAAGATCGACAGTTTGAAGGTTATCCATAAGTCACAGCCAAATCCTTAACGAAAAATATGCAAGATTATTGAAATTGATAGGTCAAAGGGTTATCTATAAGCTGCGTCATATCCAAGATCGATTATGGGCAGGATTACCCAAAGACCACCAATTTTAGGGACATCTATAAGTCATATTGTATCCAAGGT
This sequence comes from Capsicum annuum, assembly GCF_002878395.1. Taxonomy (NCBI): domain Eukaryota; kingdom Viridiplantae; phylum Streptophyta; class Magnoliopsida; order Solanales; family Solanaceae; genus Capsicum; species Capsicum annuum. Next base: position 2,232 of record NW_025827303.1, on the reverse strand, counting down.
CGGATAATGTGCAGGAATATCTGAGAGCTAGCAATTGTAGGGATATCTGTAAGTCATCTCTTATCCAAGGTCGGATAATGTGCAGGATTACTCAAACGTTAGCAACTTAAAGGATATTTGTAATTTGCCTTATATCCAACATCAAATAATGCACAAAAGATTATCCAAAGATTGAAAATTCAAGGGAAATTGATAAGTCATATCGAGACAAAAAATATGCAAGACTTACCCAAGATCACATGCAAAAGATTATTGTCGATAGCCGAAAGGGTTATCATTGCAAATGACAAGCATCATAGGTGATCAAAAGGGTTGCCACATCAATATAAAATTACGAGGTTTCAGGGACCGCGCTATACAAAGTGTTATCGGTGCCCAAGAAGGCCACCCCACTTTAAAGAGAATTTTTAATTGTTAAAACAACCATTTTATCCAATAACTAAGAAGGTTGTTGTGTCGATTATTGCAAGAATTTGTCTCTTTCCTAACAGGTACATAGAGAGGATAGCATCTTTTCAAGTAGCAACTCACACGGAGACATAGTAAAAAACTATAGATTCCTTAGTGAATTATGTTTATCACTAACAGTATTGTTTGAGATGTTGTCAAGAGCATCCAAAAAGGATGAAATCTCAAACCAAAATCACAGGTGTGGACGACTCCAAAAAAGATGCAGCACAACGTGAAACTTTTTCTTAGCAGCGAACTGGGACATAGTTCGAAGAGGAATATCAAACTCTTTGGACACGAGCTAAAAGACGACTTCCACCATCATCAAATCACATCCTTATGAGAAGGCATGTGGGTAACTTTGGGATTTTTATTTCAGTTTCACTTTTGGAGTACCACTAAACTCACACCGAGGGTAACCTTCTCTTTCCTTCAAATCAGAGTGACAACACACTCAGAGTTTGGAAATTATATCCAAGTAAATTCTTTCCTATGGATATGAAGAGCTCCACATTCATGGTTAAGAGGTTACAAGCTTCTTTTCTGTAACACAATTGTCTGTCGCTCATCCTAAGTCAAAGATCCTCTTAGCACAAAAGACTATCTTTTCCACCGTTCGAGTTGAACTATAGGCAGTCTGATTCCATAAGTCTTAGGGATATATAGGCTACGTTTCATGTGGAAAACTCGACTGCATTCCAACCTCCACCCCAATCCACTTATTCCCCAGCTTTTAGGTTTCACTAAAATTTAAAATCGGGATAACTTGTGAATTCTTTGAAAATCATGATTAAAATCAAGCATTATAAACTACAAGTGGCCTGACTTCTCATGTAATCTGAGGTATGTAGGAAACCCAGTACCGGGGTCCGGCCATAACTCCACAAAACTCGTAAGAAAATCAACCTCTTTTAGAAATGAATTAATGGTTGGACAAAAATTAGGAATGTTAAACTCACTTTGCCCAGGGTTACTTGCATCCACCCTACCCAAAGGGAGGGGGTAGTTGTTGACACCTAATTTTTACCCTCCGCAGCTAAGTTTAATTTTGAGTTTCTTCAATTTTAAATAAAATTACAATATTTATTTTATTCGAATAAAAAACTTTTCAAAATATTTATCTAGGTAATTTTGACATTTTAAGTAACGAATATATATTTTGTATTCGCATAAACGAAATCGTAGAATTTTGTTATTTAAATAATTATTTTATGAAAATTAAATTTTAAATCAACCGTTATCTTGAAAATTGATTCAAATGGTTAACTTTTTTTATTTAAAAATAATTTGTTCTCAAAATAATTTATTTGGAAAAAATATTTATTTAATTTTATTTGATAAAGAAGCTCGGATTTAAACGAGGTATTAATTCATATCAAATTTCAAATTAATTGAGCCAATTTGATAAATTTGGCCATAGTTGAAATTAAATTGGCCACAATTACAATGCAATTGGCCAATTAATTTTCAACTTGGCGAAAAATTAAATAAAATTGGCTAACTCCAAGTTTAATTAGGTTATTTATTTAATAAATGACCCAAAACCCTTCTACCCATTATTAATTAACCTAAACCATTTGATCCAGTAACAATAGTGGCCCAACTTCCTTCAGCTCATACCAACAACATTAGCCCAACAACACTTCACCCTACTCGGCCCAACTTCCCTTTCTCCTTTACCTTCAACAAAATAACGTACAATGTTGTACAACCGAAACACATCAACATCTCTCAATAGCAAAAACAAACAACAACAACAGCAACAATACACAACGTATCACT
>NW_025827302.1:0-3001 GCF_002878395.1 Capsicum annuum | reverse complement strand
TAAAGATTAATCGCAAAATGGGATGAGAAATAGACCTCAATTTTATTTCGAACACTTGGCAATGGATTCAGAGCTAGCAAACCAAGACCTCAATTCAACGAACTCAACATGGACCCGACAACTCGATCAAACCCAAAGAAACAAACATACCCAAAAGACCAATGATTCAAACTGAAATTTACGGACTGTTTTGACCTCGAGTTCCGCTACTTACCAGAGCTCATGAACTGAACCTCATCGAACCTCAACCAAACGGCCAAAAATTGAGTCAAATTGCACCTCGAATTGGAGATTTCAACCCCGAGATCTGTTCTACCCAAACCCGATGGTTTTCCCAATGAATTTTTGGAGTTGGGATCGATTAACCGACTATTTTTTGTTGTTGTTTCAACGTTTTGGGATGGGATAGGACTGACAGCTTCACCGGAGCTCCGGCAAGCTCAGCGGTAGCCGGAATCGAGAACGCGACTGGCGGCAACAAAGTTTTCCAGTGAAAACTCGTCTAAATTTCCTTTCGCACGTTTCTTTCTTATTTTTTTCTCTAATATCTTCATCCCTGATCTTTGTTTTTCTCAAATCTCTCCTACCCCGATCTCGTTCTCTCTCTTTCTCCATTACTCTCTTTCTCTTTGGGACTCTCTCTCTCAAATATTTTGACTGGTGTGTGCCATTTTTTGGTGTATCTGATGGGATTCAAAAAAAGAAAAGGAAAATGATCCAGATGATGAAGTTTTGGTCCGTGTATATGTATATCTTATTGTGAGTGATCCTCCTCCGTGTATATATTAATGGTTCCCTTTTTGTGTGTTGATGTGTGGGACACGTGAGTGGGGTAAGGAGGTAGGGGTATGGGGTGGTGAGGTGTGAGGTGTCCACTTTTAATTGGAGAGGTTGTTAGGATAGGATTAAAACAAGGTAAAATTTGTTAAGGGTTGTTATTTTTGTCATTTTATGGAGGGATAATCACGTGGGTGAGAGTGTATGACAACGCGAGGTAAAAATGGATGAATTGAGTTTTTGGGAGGGAAATTACGTGTCTACAATAACATAATGTACTAGGCCTTATATTTCTATAATATAGTTCATTCAAAATAAAGTTGATATATTTTCGCCATAGATATGCCATTTATTATTTTTTACTTCACGTTTGTAAATTTTGGTTAAAAGAAGAAAAAGAGATTAGAATATCTGTAACAATTAAAAATAATGTTATACCATAGAAAATAAATAATAATTTTTTTCTTGATGGTTGTAGTTTTAAGAGGTGTTTGTGTAAAAATTTAAAGATTAGGGTTATATATAATAATAATGAAAGTTGAAAATGGGAGTAAAAAATTGTGAAAACAAAAAAAAGTTATTTTTACTTTTTGGAATCCAATTCCGGAATAATTTTCCGGAGTTTTATGGTCAAACACCACAATTTCAGAAAAAGTGAAAAAAAATTCTGAAAAAAAGGAAAAAAAATTTATGGCCAAACGGGCCCTTAGAAACATTTCTTTGGAGAGAAAAGCCCTCCTTGGCTGAAATTATAACTAGGTTTCAACTTGAGTGTGGAATCACTCGTGTTGGATTCAAGCTTGGAAACGTTGGATGCTTGAGAGAATGAGGTCCCTCTTGTGCCAATGTAAGAGATAGGTGAATTGTTGTGTGTAGTGTTAAGGGTCCAAGAGTGGAATAAGCTCTTGGGTTCTTAAAATTTTGCCTTCATGTTGTCTATCTATCTATCCCTTTATCTAGTGTAATCTTTGTTGTTGTTTCTTGTGTTGTTGTATCCGTTGTTTATTGTTAGTGTAATCTTCTTGTTCTTCATGCGTTGATGATGTTTTAAGTGTTATATACATCATTGAATCTTATATTCTACTTGTTGGTAGCGAATCAGAGAGTGGTCTCCAAAAAGGTCTTCGGATAAGATTAGTGAACTGATTTGGAGTGTATTTTGATACTTCCTTGTTTTTCTTATATCAGTAGGGTTGTTACACACCGACAAAAAATTATTTTTTTCATGACAATAATATCGTCACTATTCTCTCTCTCACACACACATATGCATACATACATGCATGCATACATACATACATACATACATACATATCAAAATATCTTTATTATTGTAATTAATTATCATATGTTATAAGTTTTATTTTAAAATTTTATAATTCATATTTACATCATTTTTTTTATTTTACAATTTATATATTATTATTTATTCCTCACTCCTTTTCTTTAACTAAAATAAAAAATATCGTTGATCGTGATAAAAATTTCATAATGTTGATTGAAAATTGGTATAATACATAAATATGATTATAAACTTGACATCAAATTATAACATTGACCTTAAACTTTGCCAGGGCACAAGTAGAATCTTTAACTATACAAAACCTGAACAAATAAACACTCCAATCTTACGTGACAAAATGCGTGTATAATATAATAGACTATAAAAATACTTTGATACATATCTTTTTTCGTCATTTGTCTCTAAAAAAATACTTTTTGAAAAAAATTAATCAAACATATTATTTTTGTTAAAAGTAATTTTCAAATAAATTTATCAAATACAAATTATATATTTTTTTTAAAAAAATAATTTTCTCAAAAAATATTTTATAAAAATGCTTATCAAATAAAGAGTTCCCTAACGGGCATTACTAAACGGGCTTTTAAGAAGAGTTTTATGTGAACATAGACAATCTAACGGCCTATGGAGGGAACGACCTCAAAAACTTATTTCAGGCCCGAATTAAGCTTGATCAAATATTAACGGCAGAGTTTGCCTTTGTTAAGATCATTCATTGCGTTGTTTAATTGTTAATCATTCTTCAGCCGTCCAACAAAATCTCTTCAATATCTTTCTTAATTAACAATCAACTCAACTTAATTTTTACTAAAAATCTTTGTAATGCAACCAAGTGAAGCAAATCTTCCTACCCAATACAAAACTTTGCGAATCTCTTTCGAAATCCATTCGAACTAATGATCTCAAACTTGGGAAACTCAT
>NW_025827301.1:0-1379 GCF_002878395.1 Capsicum annuum | reverse complement strand
TTCAGGAGAATCTTTTATAATATCATCTTTATCATTTTTCGCGCTTTATTTTCTAGGATTTTTATCCTTTGGACCCAATGGTCTGCCACGCTTCAGGCGTGCTTGGGATTCAGAAGCTATGACATTAGAAGATGGTTCTTTTGGAACTTAAATTCGAACAGGCACATTCGCTGCAGGGATATGTGACTTGGTTATTCTTTTCAAATCAGTAAATGCATATGGTATTTGATTTGCTAATTTCTGTAAGTGAATGATCTTCTGGACCTCACTTTCACATATAGGGTACGTGGATTAAAATGAGATAATGATGAAATTTTTCACGCAATTTCTCTTTTAAGTTCACATTTTTCTCCTCCTAATTGCGGGAAATTTGTTTCATCAAATCGACAATACGAAAATCGAGCAGTAAATAAATCTCCCGTCAATGGTTCAAGGTAACGAATTATAGAGGGTGACTCAAACCCAACATATATTCCTAACCTTCTTTGGGGGCCCATCTTAGTATGCTGAGGTGGTGCTACTAGCACATATATAATACATTCAAAAATTCGTAGATGAACAATGTTTGACTCATGACCTAGGACCAATTATAACGGAGAGTATTTTTTATAATGAGTTGGCCGGAGACGAACAAGTGATGCTGCATGTAAGATAGCATGACCCCAAACAGTAGTGGGAAATTTTGTTTTCATAAGTAGTGGTCTTGCTATCAACTGTAGGCGCTTAATAAATGACTCAGTAAGGCTATTTTGAGTATGAACATGAGTTACTGGATGTTCAACTCGTATCTCAACTGACATACAATAATTAACAAAACCTTGGGATGTAAATTCTCCAGCATTATCGAGGTGAATAACCTTAATAGGATAATCTGAGAATTACGCCTTTAATCGTATTATTTGTGCCAACAATTTTGCAAACGCCAGATTGTGAGATAACAAGAGGCACACATGAGTCCATTTTGAAGATGCGTCTATAGGACCATAAAATATCTAAATGTCCCATTGGGTGGATGAATAGACACACATATATCCTCATGTATACGTTCTAGAAACTGAGGGGATTCGACACTAACTTTTAGTGGCTATGGCCTAGTTATCAGTTTTCCTTGATAACAAGCAGCACATGAAAATTCACCCGGTGTAAGAATCTTCAGGTTCTTTAACGAATGCCCTTTTAAATTTTTAATGATTCGTCTCATCATTTGTCATGCCCCAAAATGATAATGATGGACAGGAACCCTATACACTTACTCTACAAGCACATTACGACGTACGCGAGGTTATAAGATAATAACGGGCAAGATATTCGATAAGTGTTGCATATATAAATGAGGAAGTTATATTAACAAGACTATACAATACAATACAATACTACAC
>NW_025827300.1:0-2704 GCF_002878395.1 Capsicum annuum | reverse complement strand
TTCCAGATTCTTGTTGAAATACCTATGTAGGGTAGAAAACCCGTAAGAGAGGATGATGCCCGACCCATTCTTATTTTAGTATTTCCAATTATCCCAATACCTACTCATGCCTTATGTTTCAGTTCCATGATCATAGTTCATGTCCATGGATATGATAGAGAATCATGTACCCTCCTAGTTCCCAAAATGAGGAGCTCCAGTTCTTTCAGCAGTTTGAATCACATTCCATAAGTGATGAACTCTAAATTTAGGTCATGCAGCTCATGACTTATGTACTCAAGCTTTACAGTATGTTCAGTTCAAGTACTCAAGCAATACTCTTAATGGTCAGCAAAATTCAGGTTTATATCATGCATGTCCTCAAATCAGACCTTTTTGATGAGTTCATGATGTTAAATATTCTATTCCTCAAGCCTCAGTTGAATGTAAAGTTATACAAAATATGTCTTCACGTTTCAGGTACTCATGTTCTAACCTTTTATTACCTTTCCTTAGGTCAAGATAGTGATGATAAACAGTTGTGTCGATGGGAGAGAGTAAACATTTCTTATAAATAGAAGATTTTTGTATGCTTATTTTATCTAAGGCTATAATTGTAAAGTAGGATTGAGGCCAAGTCGTCGATACAGGTCATGATTAGTTAAAGTTTTATATGCTATGTGTGAGTAGTTGAAATTTTATATATGTCTTCTTAAGAATAATGCATGGAAGTTGTTTTTTTTATAGAATTTTTTAGGATATTGAAAAGATGCCTTATGAGAGTTTGTTTAGAAGTTCATATGGGGTTATGAAGATAGGCTTGAATGTCATGTTTGTATACATAAGGAGAGATGCATTGAGCATTAGTGAATGTCTAGTACTAGGTGGATTGTAGTTATTGGAGTGGTTGTGAGGATTATTATGGAGATAAGAAGTTGTGAAAAGTGCAGATGCGTGTGAATTCACAATTCTGACTGGTGTTATGTTATGGGTTATGTGTGATACCTTGTGATTTCGAGTTAGGCTTGACCATAATGAGAGAGTTGGGTTCAGTTAGACTTTAGTAGATGGATTTGTCAACGGCCGGGTGAGAATTATAAATTTAGTCAATGAGTATGGTGTTTAAGGGGAAAGTTTAGTTGAGAGAGTATTTTAGGAGTATGGCTAAGCTTTAAAGTGAGAATTTGCATTGCTTGAGGCCTAGTACTTCTATCCCAACTTATGATTCACAGGTCTATGTTCCATGTTATATTTGGAGCAATGTTGTAATTCCTTATTCTGAGGTCTTGTTCAATCATGCCCAGAGTCCCTTACTCCCTAATGGCCTTAGAAATTTCTTAGAAAGGTGTTGAAGAAATACCCTATTTGGGGGAGAGCATTCAACATGATTCAGTCCATACAACCAGAAATCCAGTTTACATCTTCCGATTTAGTCTAGTCTTACAACCTAAAATTTCGTGAGTATGACCATTACAAGAGATAGTTTGTTCGCATCCAATTAGATTGTGAAATTCAGTTCAGTACATGCATCATGCATCAGTTTCAGATTCAGATATTAAGTAATGGTTCAGTTCGTAAGTATCCTTTATATCATCTTAATCTTTTCTAGTATTTCAACCAATTAATATCATTCAGAGACGAATGATACTAAGGAGGGGGTGTTGTAATACCCCAAGTTTTAATGTCATAAACCTCTCATCTCTTCTCCACGAACTCAAATCCAGCCGAAAGTGATAGTCTTTCTTAATTCAGTTCATTTCTAATCAAAGATTTAGCTATATAGATATTCTTATTATAAGTTCATACATTCCCAGAAGTACTCAAAGGATTAGAAGGATGTAGAATCAGTTTAGTAATTTATTTCAGCTGTGCATCCTCAGTTTTCTCAGCTAGCCAACCTCATTCGAGGACGAATGTTCCCAAGGGGGAAATATTGTAATACCCCGAGAATTCCAACCGATAGTAGAACCATGCTTCAAACTCATGAGAAATAAATTTTAGTGATTAGTTAGTTTTATGATCAAGTTTGATGTGTATTAAGGCATCAAATATGTCCTAGCTATTAGGCGAATCAAAACATCCCTTACCGATTGAATTCTTGAGAAGGATATTGGTATATTCAAATTCAAATGAGTATATCTTTCGCTATACAATGAATTTACGAGATCATGACACACCAACAGATAGATAATTGAATTATCTTTCCAACAATATCAATTCTACAAAAATCCATTATCGAGGTAAAATGTTATGGCCATTTTATAGTAAGCTATTCGGACTGCCAAAATGCGATGGGAAGGACGACGAACTGTCGCGCCAGTGATGAACTATCACTTAAACCATCACAACTGAGGCAGTAAGCCTATTTTCTGGCCATAAAGCAATGGTTTGAGGGACGATCTGTCCCTGGGGCGATGGGTCATCGCCCAAACTATCCCGCACCTCTGTTTAGCAATTAAAAGTTATTTTTAAAGGAATTTTTGGGTCTTTTTCACCTTTTTAACACCTAATTACATCAAATCAAAGCACATAACTTTATATTCATCTATAGCATCAAAATTAGGGTTCCTTTCAAGATCAACCCTCAAGAACAAGGTTCAAAACCTTCTTCAAGAAAGTTAAAGAATCAAAACATCACCATTCAAGAACCTTCAAGAAAATCCTCCAAAAACATTCTCGAGGCTTCAAAAGTTAACTTGTTCCATTGAATCAAGCCAAATAAGGT
>NW_025827299.1:0-1412 GCF_002878395.1 Capsicum annuum | reverse complement strand
TGGCTTCTTTTGATGATATCATAACATTATTGCTCATTTAGTACCTGGTGTCTGCACTCAAAGAAAAATAGTCAATCGAAAAGGAGATGTTGATTCATACCTTCCTTGATTTGACTCCTTGATCTTTTCTTTTGCTTCATGGACCGTTGGGACTGGTACTCCATCATGGTTAATTTTTTTGAGAAATTCTCAAAAATTTCTACCCTAGTTTAGAATGAAACCACCTTTTGCATATCAGTGTGAATTGATATATCGCTTACTTGTGAAATTTTTGAGGTTTAATTGAAACCGCAAAAATTCTGCCCCAATTTTTGCCTTTGGAGTCTTATATTCCTGAGCCACTCAAAGAAAATATTAGTCGAAGAGAGGTGGTTGTCCTAAACTTGAACATCGTGACCTCAATCATAATCCACCTTTATATACTCAAGAGTTGGGCCTATTAGCCTAACACTTATGATGTATAAGAATTAGAAATAGATGAAAAAAAAGCTTTGTTAGATTAAGATTGGACCAGAGTGTGCTGACTGCATATCCAAATGGAAGTCTGGTCGAATGTAGTTCATAAGTACAAAGAAAGGTAAAAAAAAATAATAAAATAATATTAGCCATAAGACGGATCAAAACAAGAAAGGTTTGCATATCAATGTGATATGCTTTGCGCTTTTTTCGCGAACTTGTTGGAAATATTTTTGTTGGATCACCTTGAAAAAAGATTTCACTCGTAGTGACAGGATCATTGATATTAATTATTGGGCCTCTTTGTACTTTTATCCTTTTCTTCTAAATCAAATTCTGAATCTTGTACCTTAGTGCCAAACATTCCTTAATATCATGACCTTGAATATTCAGGTGATAAGCCCAAGTTTTATATGGATCAAAATTAGGGGGGTGGATGTACAAGAATCCATCCTTTCCTTGATTGCACAATCCTTGGGTCCTCAACCTTTAAAATATATTGGCCAAGGGCTCATTCAAAGGAGTAAAGGTCTGAGGCTTCATTCTCTTCGATTGATAAAAAGCATTGTGCACTGAGTAAGGCCCTTGTTGAAATTTTGGTTATGTTCGAGAAGCCTCATTTTGAGAATCTTGCTGGAGAGAGTAGGATTGGATCTGATAAGCCTTGCTTTGAGAATTTTTTGTGTCATAAGGTTCAATATGCACCTCACGAGACCCAAGAATAGCATGAATCTCTTTATTATCTTGATAGCCTTGTGTCTGAGTTATGGAGGGTGATGATGTCATGACCTGAGGCTACCCCTAGTCATAACACGATGCTTAGAACCCCAAGTGATTCCAATCTAACCCATGTACTGGCATACTACTTGAGAAACTGATTTAAATTGTACAAAAACTAAATTTACTGAGCATAAACACGATCATGAGAAAGTCTGAATAAATGTAATACTTGTAAA
>NW_025827298.1:0-1571 GCF_002878395.1 Capsicum annuum | reverse complement strand
TTAGTCCCAGTTAGCAGTAGTAGATGTAGAAGTGAGTCCTCTTCAGTCGAGGATGATCTTTAGTTTACTATTATTGCATCAGACTTGGTTTATTTTTGGCTGACGGAGTTAGTTGGGGACATGTCCCATCAACTCCATAGTTCAGACAATTTAGAGGCTTTTCGGATGGATGTATTGGTATTTAGTTTTCAGTTTTGAGTCTTTATAGATGTTTTGAACCTTATGGCTTGTTTCTTCCTATTTTCCGCATTTATTTCTAGATATTATGTAGTTTTTATGGTACAGATGTCAGGAAAGAGTTAGCTTGTGGTCCTTCAGGGTCATGAGCACTGTGTAAGGACTAGGGGGTAGTCTCGGGTCGTTACATATATCTAGTGAGTTTTTGTAGATCATAGTGGACAACCAGAGGGACATACTTATTCAATTGAAAGTTGTTGAAACTAAGATAACTACCCACTTTGGAGAGATGAGATCAGGGGTTAGGACTAGATTTGAGCAGGCCAAGGCTAGATAAGAGGCAGATCAGAGAGCCCTACTATTAGAGTTGTATGTTGATTTTCATATATGAATCGATAAGTTTGAGAGATAAGTTATGTCTAGATATACAGAGTAAGGTGCGCCAGATCTTGCTCAGACAAGAGAGGATTTTGATATCCCAGAAGTAGAGGTATGCTCCCTTGTAGAGAGTTGTATATTATCTACTCCATCTATTATACCTACTGTGGTCTAGATATAATCTCTGCATGTACCGAAGAACTTTGACTTCTTTGTAAAGGTGATGAGGAGGTCCCAGTAATTGAGACCAAAAACGGTCACTTAGAAAATTTGTAGGACCTTGATATAACAGAAAATGAAACTATTAAAAAGGCCAGGCATGATTCTTTAGAGACTATATTTATCGACAAACAGAGCCATACATCTATAGCATAGGATGCATCCACTAGCAGTGTACTGCAACCACTACAACCTTCGATAGATAATATGACTTTATATAGAGATGCTTCTAATTTGGGTACATAGTGTATCCAGATATATTCTCACTTCCTTATGTTTTGCTTTATTTTAGTGCATTGAGGATAGTGCACAATTTTTAGTTGGGGGAAGGCATACCATGAGGCTGCGTGTTTTTGTTATCATGCTTCTTTTTCTATCGGTTGTGATATGGTTGTTGAACTGGCATAACTAGGATAATTTTGTATCGTATTATGTTTTATTTTGTATTGTGTTTTGTTTTTATAATAATTAGGAAATTTTTAAGTTTTCACAACAGTAGTCATGTTTTAACTGATTTTTCATACTTCTCCAAAAATTTGTGTTTCAGAATTGTGCAAATTATATGAGTAAACAGTATGGATCTTGTTATGTCATTAGGACTAGGACATGATAATCACTTTCTAACGATTTCATGAACAGGACAGGTAGTAGTTGGTTATATTGATTTTCTGCTATGTGTGTGTAAGATATTACCTAGTTATCTTTGCATGTCGAATTTAGAACTTTTCCGATTAGTCTTGTCTAAGTTGAAGGATAGTTAGTTAGGAAAGGATCATAGGCCATTTTTGATATTAGTC
>NW_025827297.1:0-2424 GCF_002878395.1 Capsicum annuum | reverse complement strand
GTGTAAGGTATGAAGAAATAATAGCCATTCAGTGGCCATATGTGCTTCAAATTTGGAATCTGTGATGTATGTAGGTAATGCTCAAAGACCAAATTATGGCAATGCCTACAAAATGAAGTGGCAGACTCAGCCACCAAATCAGTGATGAAACGCCCCACAGCCACAGGACCAATCGAATTAGTCAACGAGCAATATGGAATAGATAATAAAACAACTCTTAGCATGTCAAACATAACTGATTGCAAATCTGAACAGTCAATGGGTGGAATTACAAAATCAAAAAGTGATCCAGAGAAATTTAGAGTGGCATTTTGGGAAAATACAACAAGCGTTAAATTCCAAACCATAGGGTGGTTTGCCAGCTGATATAGAAAATCCCAAACAAGTCATGGAAATCACTTTGTAGAGTGGTAAAGAGCTTCAAGGAGGATCTCCCATGGAAACAAAGGAGGTAGATGCTGATGTGGTAACCCAAAAGGTGAATGAAGAAGTTGCTGAAAATTCAAGAAAGTCTAAGTACTTAAATAAAAAGTTGTTGAATCAGAGAAGGAAAAGACGCTGTCATTGCCCTTTCCTCAAAAGTACATAAAAGCGAAAGAGGATCCATTGTTCAAAAAGTTCATTGAAACATTCAAAAATTTGCATATTAATCTACCTTTGTTAGAAGTTCTATAGAGTATGCCTAAGTATGGAAAGTACTTAAGGAATGTGGTTGCGAAGAAAGTGAAATTGTAAGATATGGGGGTAATAACACTCACTGAAGAGTGTAGTACGATAATGACACAAAAAATTCTCAAGAAATTAAAAGATCAGGGGAAGTTTTCTATCCCTATTCAAATTGGGAACAAAGAGGTCCATGCACTGAGTGACTTGGGGGCAAACATAAACTTGATACCCTTAGCTCTGTTTGAAATTGGGCTTGGGAAATCCTAGATTGACCATTGTGATTTTATAGCTAGTAGACGATTCCATGATATATCTGAAAGGAATAATTGAGGATGTCCTTATAAAGGTTGATAAATTTGTTATTCCTTCTGACTTTTTTATTCTTGATTTTGTGGTAGACGACCAGGTACCAATTATTTTAGGGCGTCCATTCTTAGAAATCGGAGGGGCTTTATTGATGTTAGAGAAGGCATACTCAAGATGAGAATAGATGATGAAGAGGTGGTATTTGATGTTTACAAGGCTCCCGTTGAAAAACCCTTATATAAAGAGTTATTCATGATTAATATGTTTGAAAGGGGTGAGTGTGGAGTTCCTAAGCCACTAAAGACCTCTTTCAAATACCTGATTGAGCGTCCTAAGATGAAACCACCAATTCTCAACATGTTAAAAGGTAAAAGAGGTTTGAAACGAATAAAAAAATGGCTCTCAAAAGGGAGTAAAAAAGTAAAGGAATATGGTTAAGTTAATATGGGTCGTGCTGTGACACAAAATTAGGCGTTTCTTGGGAGGCAACCAAAGGTAACTAGGTTTTATTTTCAGTTTTTAGTTTTTATTTCAAGTAGTTTTTATTTTTGATTGAGTCACAAGTTAATGGGAAGTCTGAGTACCATAAACTTGAGCTTGAAGCATGAAAAAAATTGAGTGTGGGGTCCCATGGATCTCCTTTATGTGAGATGCTACTAGTTAGGTCTAGAGGCCTCAAGGAGTATTTCTACAAAGTATATTTTTAAGTGTGGGGTGAGAAAATTCCCAAATTTTGACTCAATTTTAAAAAATTTAGGTTAGGAATAAGATATTCTTGTTGGTACGATTTTTTATTACATGATGCAAGTGGATTTGTTTGTAAAAGCATGTTGAATTTTGTGAATTGCTACTTTTGAGACTCTTAGGCTCATGTTTTTGACTCTTGTACTTTTTGGCTTAAATTTGAATTTATGCAATGGTTTGGTTAGGAGTTTATGATGATCCTATTGATTTAAGCATGTGCCATAAGAGTGTAAGGTTTTCTGTATATTCTTTATTGCATATGATGTGTAGAACTTGCCTGATGTGTGTGTGAAGATAAATAAAGAATGAGAGTTTAGGAGATGATTTAGGCATTTATTTGATAGCCTTATTTTATACCTTCTTTTTACCCATCTTATGCATTATCCTAGTTAACCCCCATTGATCCTTTAGCTTTTTTATTGGTAACCTCATATGTAGCCTAATTCCTTTCTTTGATAGATCATAATTTGATCCAAAAAGCTCCTAAGTGCATTAAATGAAAAAAAATGAATTAGTGAGGAGTTTGAGAAATTGAAGAAGAAAAAGGTGAAATCGATGCCCCAAGGTAATAGTTATTGGTGTATAATTAATGTGTGGTGGATGGTTGTGATATGATTTATGTTACAAATATTGTCATGGTTGTGAAAAAAGAGAAAAAATAATTTATATGGTATTAAGCTATATGTCCACCAAGTATTTGTGAAAATA
>NW_025827296.1:0-5195 GCF_002878395.1 Capsicum annuum | reverse complement strand
AATTTAAAGAGGTAGTAGAATATGATGACAACAGGAGGCTAATTGTCGCCCCTGATGGTAATGGGTACATAAATCTTATGTTTTTTCGTAATTTTTAAAATTTTCAAAAGCTAATATAATTTAATGTGATTTTATTGTAGGTTCATTCCCGCATATAGCGGTGGACATATGGTTATAGAAGTAATTAAACCATTTTACATGGAGCCGTGAGGTAGTTGGAACGAGATTCAGCTCTACATCAAAGTGCTTATGTGGAATCAGTTTGTGGTATAATTAAAATCAAAGAATTTACCATTTCAATATGCTATCAATGATGAATTTACCTTTATATCTGTCAACTTACTTCATGACTTTATATTAAACTATTTTACAGACAAAATTTGCATGGAATTCTTGTCATGATAATGAAATACAACTATATTCAAGTTGAAAGCAACTCAACGAATCAAAGAACACTTGTATGAGGCTCGGAGGAACTTGGAAAAATCTGGTTGGCTGAGTGCAAATATGTGGGTTTAGTTCTTGGAAAAATGGGATACTCCTAAATATAGGGCAAAGAGGGAACAGGAAAAGGCAAATAGAGCATCTAAAATGGGTGGCTTATTGCACACTGGAGGTTCGATGAGTTTCGCTACCCACCGACGAAGACTGGTAATATTAGCTTAAATTTCTAATTTGTTTGGTTTAGTTCAATGTTCTAAACCATGATATAGTGAAGCCATGTGGGGCTCTTTTGATTCACTATTATTGTTATCTTCTTGTTGTTGTTCATCTTGAAGTCTAGTGAAGCTGTGTGTGGCCTATTTCGATTCACTAACATTGTTGACATCTTGTTTCTCTTGTTGTTATTCATCTTGAAGTCTAGTGAAGCCGTGTGTGGCCTATTTCAATTCACTAGCATTGTTGACATCTTGTTGCTCTTATTGTTGCTTGTTTCTTTTGTTGTGAACTTGATCTTGTATCCCACTGCCTGATGGTTTTAGAAAGATCCATTGCCTGCATCCAACCTTTATCCTCTATACTCAACATCTCTTATAGTGCATCTATCCTGCACAAAGTACATCTTGAAATCATACTTTGTAGTAGATTCTAGGGCTACACACTCAGACCCAAATAGAACTCAGTTGAAAGTCACCGCCAAAATATCAACATGAACTTCTCTCAACCAAGTGTTCTGTAATTGGGGCTACTCTATGACCTTACTCCCCTAGGTGTAAATAGATATATAGAAGAGGCGTAGAAAGAATTAAACTCCCTAACCAATGGATGGCTATAAGAAGCCTGGGGTCTAGCCAACCACTTCAACTATTATAAATCAACCAGTCCTGCAGGGGAATGGATAGTATTTCCCCCATCCAAAGCCTTTGCACTGCTCCTTATAGGTTATCAAAAGTCGATTTATTGATAAGAGAATATACCTACCACTGTAACTTCATATGCATTTGCTGTTAGAAATATCAAAATTGTGCTACTGTAATAGAACCTTTTTATGAAAGAGCCGGCTGGATCAAACGTGATCCCAAAATATGGGGTACTACACACGATAATCAAGCGTGGTTACCTTTTAATTTTCCTTATTTTTGAGTGCATTTTGTGGATTTGAATTGCGTATATAAAAACTGCAGGAATACCAAACGAGCTATGTTATGAAGGAACTAAACACATAACCTTATAACCATTGGTTAATGTGGAGTACCACATAATCACCTAAGTTGTTTTCCCATGGAATAATTGCTGAATAGTTCTAATAAGATACAGAGAACCTTCCATTGTCAACAAAACCCCAGGTACAAAAATGATTATAAAGAGTGTAGTTGTAGTTGTAGTGTGTAGATATTTTTGGTTTTGGGGCACAACAATATGAGAAATTAAAGCTCTACAGCTCACTAAATCAAATGGTGGAGTTGTAGTTTTAAGAGAATGTTTTAAGCCACGAAAGAAGTCCAAACTAGCTTCTTGAAGAGCAGAAATAATAAGCAAGATCTATTTTCTGGAGGCAATGTGGCATAAGTAGCAACTGGTTGATTTTGATTTCTGTGTCAGGAAGTATGTCGTCCTAAGCTAAGATTATTGAGAATGTATTTGATCTTTCTGGATTTGATGATCAGTTTCACCTTTCTTCACAATTGTTGGAGCTTGGTTTTAATCTGCAATGTGGTTTTAAATTATTGGTGTGTTCTCATGAAAAATGAATAGAAGTTGTTACATTGATCATTGTATAAGTCGAGTTCACCTTTGACTGGACACTTTGTCATCCCCTTGTACTGAATCTAACAAAGCACTGGTTGCTATCGATGATAGAGCAAATTTACTTAAATATACTTAGATTAGCTCTCATCAATGATGCTAATAATTCATACTCTCTTGAGTCTATGCCCATGACAATTCCATGCAAGATCTTATGTGCATTGATATATGTGTAAACACATTTGATTCTTATTACCAATCTAAATTAGTTAAAAATAATAATTACCTCTTTATTCAGCCTCTTAGTTTCACGTCACTCAGTTATTCACTTGTTATAACATGCATGTCTAATAATCTTATTATCCATTCCACTTCAACTATTAGTTAAGTAGTAGATGTGAAAAATAATCTTAGTTATTAGTCTTAAGATGTTTTGGTCTATGCTTCCCGGACTTATCTTCATACTTGCACTATCTCTTTTTCTAAAATTTTGCAGGAATATGAAAATGAGGAAAAAGAGCGCCCTTTTATTGATGTCTACGAAGAGACGCATAGGAAGAAAAACAAGGATGGTACAAGAGGAGATTGGGTCGAAACGCGTGCTAAGAATGCATATGTAAGATAATAACTTTTACATACATTGTTTTATTATTACTCAACTTTGCTTGTTTATATACTGAAAAATAATTTTTCTTTCAGGAAGAATTTTAAAAAAGTATAACAGAGTGGTGTCAAATCCAACCTACTTCAGAGGATGGTACCATGGTCCCACCATCACCTGCAGAACTAATAATATGTGGACAACTGTGGTAGGTGGTCCAAAAAAAGGTAGAACCTACGAGATAGGAGATCTCCAATCCTCGAGTAGTCCTTCGGTGTTTCCCAGTTCCTCTTTACTTTGCAAACTATGGAAGAAATGGAAGCGATGAAAAATCAAATTGTGGAATTGATGCAGAAATGTGCATCTAACGATGCTAAGTTTGCTAAATTTGATAAATTTGAGGAGCTGGCAAAGGCCGCAAGTATTTCATGACGAGGAAGATAATGAATCTGACGATAATTAGATTGTGGTTATTGTTCTTGTTTTTGGTTGTGACATTTAGCTATTTAAACTATTAGATTTGATGTTTGTTTTGAATGGTTTAAATTGGTTGTATTTATAAATTTTTATCGTGTTTGATCCTGTTGTGAAAAATGCATTAGTTATGTCGTTTAGAATCTGAAAGCAGTGTAAGCTAATGCAATATAATAATTATTTATTAAATAATAATAATTATTAAATAATTATTTATTAATTTTTCGACTACAGTGGTCAGAATAATAATAATTATTAAACAATTATTTATTAAAGTTTCGACTACAGTGGTCGGAATAATTATAATTATTAAATATTTATTTATTAAATTTTCGACTGCAGTAGTCGAAATAGTTACAATTATTAAATATTTATTTATTAAATTTTCGACTACAATAGTCAAAATAATTATAATTATCAAGAAAAAGATAAAGAACAAAAATTATTAAATGAAGAAGCATTTAGAATAGAAATCACCTCTTTGAAAAACACGTGTAACACCTATGCATAAGAATGAAGAAGCATTTCAAACTTAAGAATTATTATCAATCATAAAACAATCCCAATATTAGACACACATAAATCTCATGATTAAAAAGGGGACTTATAATTCATACTCTCAAAACCATTTCACAATTCATAACATGTTAAGACAATAAATTTCATCACCGAGAAAGGAATTTCACAAATCATGCTCATAAATTACTTTTCAATACTCATATCATGTATGCACATGATTATAAATCAAGCTTATGGAAAAACCCCATGACAAATACATACTTTCATCAAATTTCGTTCATGATACATTGTCTTTAAACAATTTCCCAAAACTCATTAAATATATATAATTATATATCTTTAAAACTTGTTAAAACGGCAAACTTTCGCCCATTAGATTTAGAATAGTCCCACATACCTTTAGACAGAGAAAAATTGAAGAGAACATAGATTGATTTTTCCCTTGGAGATCAAAATCCACAAACCCTAGGTGGTCTCTCTTCTCTTACTTTTGGGAAGATGATTTGGGGATTTTGAGAAGTGAAATAACGTGTGTTAAGACCTAAATTTCATCCATATATGATTAGAAATGGTTATAGAATGGTAAAAGACCTTATTACCCTTAAAATATGTCAAAACATAATACTTTTTGATTTTCAGGAAAGGATTGGCGGCGCCAAGCCAAAGAAAACCTCATAGGTGCATGGCCAAAGAAAACTTGAGGCAGTGTGCTTTGGTGATTGCTCCGCGACGCAGGTCCAACACTGACCCTGGACATGGTCCCACTCAAACATTCATAACCTTTGACTCCAAACTTGGATTTATGAATGGTCGATGGAATTGGAAAGAACACTCAAAGAGCTTTAATTAGATATATTATGGGCCATATCCTCATATTTTAGCAGTAATGGTTGCTGGAAATTTACCCAAGAAAAATCATTAACTAAATCTCAACCGGTAAGAAAGTGCTCAACTTAACTTTGAGCTAGGAGACTTTTATGACGTATACTCATCTCCAAAGAAGTTGTCACACTAAAGCATTGTTATTCACACTTATTTCCAAGTAGAAACCATTGGATTTAGGTCTATATACATCGGATAGACTATTTAACTTTAGCCCAAAAAAATTGGGGTATTACATTATCTCCTCCTTGGAATCATTCGTCCTCAAATAATGGGTAGGAACTTGTTGAAGCCCTTAAAGTATGGATTAAATAACGTAACCTCACATTGGACATTTTTCCTCAACAAAATATGCAAAGGCATCAAAAGAGCTTCATGATAACCCCTAGTGAATCGTGTAAGCACAAAGCGTGAGATAATAAGAATTGACACAAAGATGAACTTGCACATGAGTCCAAGGGATCGTGATCATCACAACATCAGGAATGAGTTTATTTGGTGATCATAGGTCTTCATTTACATTGATACTCAA
>NW_025827295.1:0-2357 GCF_002878395.1 Capsicum annuum | reverse complement strand
ATATTCCATATTTTTATGTTGTGGTAATACATTTCTGATTCATCTTATATGCTTAGAAGAGGCCCAATCCAGCTAAATGAGCGATTGACCTTCATGGAGGAGTCAGTGCTCATTTTGGTTAGTGATGTTAGGAGGTTGCACACTAGGGAGATTATTGTGGTTGAGGTTAAGTGGAGGCACTGCCAAGTGGAGGAGGTCACTTAGGAGATTGAGTGCGAGATGCAGACCCAGTATCCTTACCTATTTGAAACTTCAGGTACATCTTAATCCTTAACTGTCACGAATGAAAGTTCCTTTAGTAGTGGATATTGTCATGACCTTTTAGGTTATTTTCTATATTTCTACTTATTTTGGTTGTTAGAGCGTCTATATAGCTGCCCTAAGCAATTTATGAATTGTTGTAACTAGCAGTTCGGTTATTGGGTAGTTTATTTGGTTTTTAGAGACAATTCCCTATTTTGAAGTCTCCACTGGTTTCAAACAACCACTGGGAAAAAACTTCAATCAAACAACCTTGAATGCAAATTCTAATTGGTACAACAACTCCGGAATGTAGATTTTAGGCTAGGTGGACCTTTGGTTTGGGTCTCGAGGCACCCAAGCTCATTTTAACCTATTGGTCAAAAATTTATGAAATCAAAAATTAGGTGTGGGACCGACATTTCATCAAAACATCCTCGGATGGAAATTTTGACTCTATCATTAATTCTAGAATGTTAAATTTAATAGTGTTACATAGTTTCTTTGTGTTTTTGGGATTCCAAATGAATCCCAAGGGCTTCGGAGAGACTTGGAAAATTCTAAGTCTGAGTCACTGCTATGTCTAAAGCATCGCGATGGCAATGCTTTGGAGTCGCGATTGCGACTCCATTGAGTAGGGTAGCAAAGCCTCGATCGTGGTGCTAAGTATCATGATAGCAATTCACTTGGACAGCCCAATATACCATGATCTAAACTATAAGATCGCGATAGCAAGACCCGAGAACTTAGTATAGGTATACATAGACCATCTTGCATGATTTTTCCCCTTATTCATCCACTCCAAGAGACATAAAATCCTAAGTAGAGAGATAGCTTAAAATTGGAGCTTGTGGGTGATTTGGGAGCTTGTCTAACACTAGTTTATACGATTATCCTCAAATTTTGTGGTAAGATTTCACCCTTTTCATGGTAGAAAATTTCCATTTCTTGTTCAAATATCCCAAAATCTTAGGGGCTTGATTTTATCCCCAAATTAGCTTGGAATTCACCCATTTTTAAGGTATTGATTCTTTGTATGTGTGGGAACATTGGGTTGATTTTGGAAATGTGATTTTTTTTAAATAGGATCCACATAGGATTTTAATGTGATTTTTGGACCTAAAGCACAATAGTGCAATATGTGTATCATTATTCTCATATTGATGAGTATAATGTGATTTTGATAGCTTGTCATTTTGTGGAAGCCTCTTGAAAGGGAAAAGCAGTGATTTAGCAGATCTTGTTGCCTTTTTTGGCATCTAGGTAGGATAAGTTTTACCCCTTGTTAGATTGATCTAATTCATAGTATGTTTATAATATTGTGTTAGATTTGGGATGGGTTTTAGGTGTTGTGTGTTCAATACTTTACTTAGTTGGGCTGGTTAGTCTATTTTGTATACCATTTTTGGCATAATTTGCCTAGTTATACCTATCTTACGTGAATTGACCTTGTAGGATCTTATTACACTGGAAATACCTTAGTTACTTCATTAATGAGCAGATTGTCTTAGTCACTTGAGTTTAGGATGAAACTTACCTGAGTTGCCTTACCTTAGGTAAAATTAGCATAGTTGCTCTATATTAGGAGAAATTGCTATCCTAGTGCTAGTTGTGGCTTGTTCGATATCTAATAGTGGATTTAAATTCCCTATCCTAGTCCGGGGTAGATATTGCTAGAAAAATGATTTTGGGGATTTACAAGTGGGCACTTTGACCCATCTTTGGTCAAGACTGGTGATAGTTAATAAAGAACCTTATATGATTGTGTACACCTAGGAAGATGATTATTTTAGTGATAGTTAGATGCGGTGGTACTTGTGTGTTATTATGGATGATGTTGGAAGTAATGCTTAACGATAATGCTTTAAATGAATTATTGGTTAAGCTTATGATGAGCTATTGAATATTCTATTGATTTGGCAATTGTTAGGGACACCAAATATACTATTGAATAAGACCTTAATTATCCTATTGGATAACCCATAAATTATGCTATTGATTGAGCCAACGAATGAGCTATTAACTACGCTAGTGATCATGCTTATCAATATATTAGTGCTTACGCTATTGTTCGTGCTAGCGGCCATGATTATTGACTATATTTGTGATTAAGTTAT
>NW_025827294.1:0-1888 GCF_002878395.1 Capsicum annuum | reverse complement strand
CTTAAAAGAGTGCATGCAAGGTGTTTGATAAAATGCCTAAGGAACTAGATATCATTCAATATTACTAAATTGTGACTAAGTAAAGGATTCATGATATGCCCCCATGTTCCAATGATTTTCATGTTGATATTGTGTCTTGTAAATATTGTTGGGATGTTCATGCATGTAAACCCTATTTATATTTAGCCTACCTCACTCATATACTCTGTACATTCTCACGTACTGACGCATTTACGCTATGGTGCTTTCTTTTCATGTTACACCATAGGTCCAAAGACACGAGCTCCAGATCAGTAGTAGCAGTAGCATTTCCAGTCGCAGAGTTACAGTGAGTACTCTTCATTCGAGGACAATATGATTTGATTCATTATTTATTTCAGTTAGATTTTAGTTTTACGGAGTTAGTTGGAGACATGTTCCTTCAACTCCTTATTCAGACAGTTTAGAGGCTTTCTAGACTATAGTATGTCAGACAGTTATTTCCGATTTGTTTTGGTATTGTTAAACCATTTTCAGATATTGTCATATCAGATGTTTATTCAAATTTGAACCTTATGGCCATTCAATACATGTTTCTGCATTTTCATGTTATATTATGCAGTATACAAGTACAAATATTAGTCATGGATTAGATTGTGGTCCTTCGAGGTTGTGAGCATCGTGTAGCATTCCAGTTCAAAAAATTGAGGTGTTACAAAGGACTCTTTCTATAAAAAAACTCTTAGAAACATAGCAAGGGGTCATGATTCAAACCCTAATCATTTAGGCATTTTATTAAACACTTGAAATTATAGACTTGAGTATGAGAATAGTCAAAACATGAGATGGTAACATAATTGAAATACTACAAATCATAGATTTAGGCAGTTAACATGCAAATAGCACTATTCAAACATGTAAGGTTTAATTTCAAAAACAATTACTTGTAAATATCATGTAAAATCAAAATTCATGGGGGTTCATGGATAAAGTTCATAATAACATGTAAAGATCATTCTTTTAAATTTAAAATTGGATTCTTGTTTCCACCCATGGATAAACATCTAACATACTTCAAAAGGTTAAATCTTGAAGGAGAATAAATTTTCTTGAAGGTTCTTGAATGGTAATACTTGGATTTTTGTTCTTGGGAATGGATAAGGGTTTTTACGTGAGTTAATGTAATATTCCATATTTTTTCTAGTTTAATTCAGCTCAAAAGAGTCACATTAGAGACTTAGGACCTAAAATTTTAGCTAAGTGTTGAAGACTTAGTCTCACATTTGGCATCTAAACTTTGATGTATTTATTCTTGATCTTTCCGACCTTAGAACGGCAATTTATAAGTTGTTTCATGATCAGGGTAGTCCATAGTACCTCCAGGGTAAGTTTTAGAGAAGTATTGGGGCATGTTTGGTTGTCCAAAATAGAACCTCAATGCGATATCGTAGCGCCATGTCGATGTCTACGTCGCTAATTGCATCGCAGTGAGCAATGTGATACGTCGCTGATCGCATCAGTTCCCAATTTTTGTGTGTTAAATAATGGGTCATGGAGGGCATTTGAGTTATTTACCCTCACCAAAAT
Source organism: Capsicum annuum (assembly GCF_002878395.1). NCBI lineage: Eukaryota > Viridiplantae > Streptophyta > Magnoliopsida > Solanales > Solanaceae > Capsicum > Capsicum annuum. The sequence continues at coordinate 322 of NW_025827294.1, read as the reverse complement.
TCGCCCAAAACACACAATTTTAGCACAAAATAGCAAAGATGCATCATTATTCATCTTTTTTTTCTCTAAGAACAAAACCCTAGCTCCAAGAATTAAGTACAATCGTATAACTCCTACTACAAGAAAGCTTATAATCCAAAGTTCCAGGTTCAAGAACCTCAAGGAGAATCTTTAAGAACACCGTTAGAGAGTCAAAGGTGTAAGATTTTACATTCAATTCATCAAGCAAAGTACGTGGGGTTATGAACAAGGATTCTCTTTCATCCTTGTGCCCTAAACTAGTTTTTAAAGTTGAAATTATACGAATTTATATGATTTACAA
>NW_025827293.1:0-3162 GCF_002878395.1 Capsicum annuum | reverse complement strand
CTAAATAGACTTCCATATAGTGCCCCAATCTAACACTTGAACACTTGAAAAATTTTGGTAATAATTAAACCAAGTCGTAAGTCATTTTATGTGAACATTACTAGTACATGTAAAATGTGGGGTGTTACAAAATATCAGAATATGTTATCCAAAACTCAATTGTGTAAACCTTGTGCAGAATGATGATGTATAAAACCCTAAAACAAAGCTTTAAATAGTTCACCCTAAATAAGGAAATAAATTAATAAAAATAAAAAATCCTTCAGATTAGCCGACGACATTTATGATAGCTTATTAGAAAGCTGAAGACTTATCACAAATGTCGTCAGCTTCTTCTTCAGTTTTGGCTCTTCCTGATTAAGGCTAACGACAAACTTGATAACCTATCAGCTACGTGATGGTATATCATAACATGTCATCAAGGTTTTGCTTCAGTTCTCCTTGGCTGTCTTAGGCTGACGACATTCTTGATAACTTATCATACCCTTGATAGCTTATCATAAAAAGTTGTCACAACTTCTACTTTAGGCCAATTCTCTATCTACTGATGACGACCAACCTGATAGCTTATCACAGGGCTGGCGACTTATCACAAATGTCGTCAGCCACACTTGTCTTCAGATTTATTTACATTTTAACTTCTTTGCTTTATTTTATGTTGGTTCTCTATCCTATCAGCTTAAACTACAAAATCAAACATAAACAAATCAAAAACGACAAAACTTTCTTAAGACTTCACAATTATTCTCGATTAAAAGCCTTAAATATGTTATAATTTGCTCACACATCACTCTATTCATCCAGGGGCCACTAAGATATACCCCAATTTGTGGTAGATCTATTGGTGGAGAGGGATGAAAAGTGATATTACAGAGTTTGTGGCTAAGTGCTTAATATGTCAGTAGGTTAAGATTGAGCATAAGAAGCCTTATGGGTCCATGTAGGAGTTTATTATTCCTACATGGAAATGGAAAGAAGTAAACATGGACTTTGTGATGGGTTTGCCTCGTACTTGTTGTCAGCATGACTCAATTTGGGTCATCATAGACAGGATGACTAAATTAGCTCATTTCTTTCTAGTCCATACCTCTTATTCAACTGATGATTATGCCAAAATCTATATAAGAGATTTCATTAGATTGCACGGTATTCCATTATCCATTGTCTTGGATAGAGGTACCTAGTTCACCTTTCATTTCTAGAAAGCATTCCAAAAGGGTCTTGGCACCCGAGTTTACCTCAGTACAACTTTTTACCCTAAAAAAGATGGTCAAGAAAGAAGAAGCATTCAGACCTTAGAGGATATGCTACGAGCGTATGTGATAGACTTTAAAGGAAGTTGGGATGACGACTTGCCTTTGATTGAGTTTGCATACAATAACAGATACCATTCCAGCATTCGAATGGCTTCATTTGAGTCACTTTATGAGAGGAGATGCAGATCTCTTATTGGTTGGTTTAAAGTGGGTGAGGCCACAGTGGTAGGGCCTAACTTGATATTTGATACCTTAGAAAAAGTTCAGTTGATCTGGGAAAGGTTTAAGATAGCTCAGAGCCGACAGAAATCGTGTGCAAAAAATATCTCGAGTTTGAGATTAGTAACTATGTGTACCTAATAATCTCTTCTATGAAGGGAGTAAAGAGGTTAGACAAGAAGGTAAAGCTCATCCCTCGGTATGTCGATCTTTACAGAATTCTCAACCATTTTAGAAAGGTAGCGTATGAGCTTGAGTTGCTTTCAGATTTAGCTTCTGTTCATCTTGTATTTCATGTCTCCTTGCTTATAAAGTGCATAGGTAGACCAATAGTCGTAGTACCCATAGAGGGCTTAGATGTTCAGAATAGCCTCTCTTATGAAGAGATTCTAGTCAAAATCCTTGACTATTAGATTCACAGACTGAGGAACAAAAAAGTCCCTCTAGTCAAATTTTTTTGGCGGCATCAGTTTATAGAGGGAGCTACTTGGGAAGCAAAAGTAGACATGCGGACCAAGTATCCTCACCTCTTTTCTGCTAATCCAGACTTATCTCAAGGTAATAGTTTTCCTTTAGCTTATTTAGTTCATGCTCAGATTATCATTACAAACTTAGTATCAGTTACCATTGCATAATCAGTCATATGTTCATGAGTCAGTTCATTCATGTATTCATGCATCAGATATGCATGTTCAGTATGAGAAACTCAGTTTACCAGTACTCCTAGTTATGCATTCATAATCAGCTCAGTCATGTACTCATGCATCAGATATGCATGTTCAGTATGAAATTTTAATATGTCAGTAATGTCAGTCATATAATCATGTTTCAGATATTTATGTCCAGTAAGCAAGTTCAATCTACTAGTATTCTCTGCTTAGCCAGTCTTATTCGAGGAAAAATGTTTCCAAGGGGGAGATATTATAAGACCCCACAAAATTCTTGGCTTAATTCAGTTCTTTAAGCTTGTTAAGGGGTCCTAGACTTAGAAAATTTTAGCCAAGTATACGGATTTAGTGTTATTTTAAACTTTGAAAGTTGGCAATCTTATTTTGCAACCTTTGCATCTATTAAATGTTGATATTTAAGTTAATTCATGATCAGGAATGTCAATAGGTGTTCTCAAATGAGTTTCAGATTTTTTGGACCTTGTTTAGGCCTTGTTCAAGTGACCAAAATAGTAGGTTGATACAATCTCGATGCGTCACATCATCCATCATGTCAACAGGTAATTTTCCCTTTAGCTCAGTACATATTCTAGTTAACCGCTGCAGACTCGACGCGATGTGTTGGCTATCTATTGATGCCAACGGTGTGGCATGTCGGTCTGTGCGTCGATAAAACGGGTTTCATTCATTAAAAGGCTGTATCCTTAGGGGTAATTCAATATTTTTCCCCATCCTTCAGCCCCCAAAACTCAAAATTAAACCCTTTGGAGTGCAATTATAGTTATTCTTTCACAAATTGCTCAAGAACAAAAACCCTAGGTGAATCAATTTCAAATACAAGGCTTAAGATTTCACCATTTACTTCTAAGAATTCACCAACTAAGGTATGTGAAGTCTTCATCCAAGGGTTCCTTCCACCCTTGGAGTCAAAGAAACTCTTTTAAAGTTCAAGTAGAATGATTTCATGATTTTCATGGTTTGAATTAAAGTGTATTCATGACTATTTCTTAATTGGGTTT
>NW_025827292.1:0-2736 GCF_002878395.1 Capsicum annuum | reverse complement strand
GTGCCTTCAAGATACGTGTCAAGCTTTAAGCTTCCTTATGACAAATTAGATTATTGAGTATATTGATTCATGAGATTGAGTGGTTATAATGAGTTGATATTTCCTCAAAGTTAATGATGTTTCCATTATTTAATGAATTGATTCATTTTAATATTGAGAAAGATTGATTTGATTTGAGTCGAGATAGGAATCCACAAATTGATTATGATTTGCTAAATGAGAAAGAGATTTGATTTGATCTTCATGATAGACCCTTGTGATATTTGTGGTGGATTTCCTAGCGTGTTCTGAGCTTGTATCTGGGAGTAGTATTTAGCACCGAGCGAGAAATGTGGTATTTCCTCAAAACTACGTGCCATCGTAGGATTGATATTGATATTTGTGGGCTAGAGGCCGAGTATGAGATTGTGATCACTAAATTGAGGTTGTAATCCCTGGCAAGAGTACGACACTCCTGCCAATATGACGTTCTCTCCTTAGGATGGAAAAACGCTGGACTCCATGTAGCTCACATGGTTTATGTCAGTTATAAGAACCTCCCATGTCCATAAGAGTAGAGTTTATTGAATTACCGAGTCACTCCGACTCTTGAGTTGAAGAGTTGAATTGCTTATGATGATTTATGAGGTTTTTATCATATGATTTATTTACTATGAGATCATGAAAGGTATGTTTCAATCTAACTCAAGCCAAGTGAGCCATCATTGTACATCTGCATATTTTCATGAAATTTATGATGATATTTACATTGTTGCATGCACCCCCACATACTTAGTACATTCCAAAGTGCTGACCCACATATTTTCCTATGGGCTACATTTTCTCGTAATGTAGGTTCAGGTACTCAGCTGCAGCCGCGTTAGCAATATTTGAGTGCCTCAACTATGTTTTCTTAGTGGTGAGTCCTCATAGTTTGAGGACCGTGTCTATATTTTTGGTGATATAGTTCTGTTGTTATGGCTTTCAGTACTGTCTGAGTCAGTTGGGGGTTTATCCCAATGGCTCTTTAGTCTTGATTAGTAGAGGCTTTGTCGGACTAGAGTAACAGTATGTACAGAATGTCAATATTTTGATTGTACAGGCCAGCATATCTTTGATTTCGAGTATGTCCATGATATGATATCCTTTCTTATTTTGCCATGACTACCATCAAAGCGAGTTCAAAAAGGGATGATAGGATTAGAGGGTTAGCTTGAGGCCACGTGTGTCCTTAAGTACCGTGTAACGTCTTGAGATAGGTTCTTGGGGCGTTACACATCTGTTTAGGGGCATACTTAGACAACTGGTTGAACTTGATGCAATACTCCTTCACTGTCCTTGAGCCTCGCCTCAGGTTCATGAACTCTTTTATCGTAGCTTCCTTTATCTCACGTGGGAAGAACTTGTCTAAGAACGCATTCTAAAATATCTGCCAAGTCATGGAAGCTGCATTCTTCCCTGTACTTTTCTTCCACATCACCACCTAGCCATACACAATATCCTTCAGCCTATAAGATGCCAATTCTACACTCTCTTTTTCAGAAAAATGCATAATTTGGGTGACCTTCTTCACCTCATCTAGATACAACTGTGGGTCCCCACCTGCCTTTGACCCAATGAATTCTGGCGGATTCATCCTCATAAAGTCTTAGATTCTGGTATGGCTAAGTCCCCATCCTGCTGAGGTGCACTGCAGCCTGACGGTGTCCTGAACATTAGCTGTCACAGCTTTGGCTAGCGCCTAAAAGGAAGCCCAAAACTCTGCATGTGACACATTCTCATTCAAAAGATCTATGGGCTGAGGTGGCTAGTTATCATTTCTGTAGGCATTAGCTCAGCGAGAAGGCATTTTTTGTTATGTAAAAGCACGAGTTAAAAGCAGATAAAGGCAATGAATAAATGATAGATCATGAAAGAAGAGATGATTTCCTAAACGCTCCATAGCCTCTTGATCATAAATGTGGCGTGCTTCACACCGATGATCAAGACTCTATGTAACGTGGCTTGTCTGACTCCCTAGTACTATCTAAATCTTAGGCTTTGATATCAAGTTTGTAACACCCCAAAATCTAAGTTCTTGGGATGCCATACAGTGCTCCAAACTACAAGTAGTTCTGAGCTAACCCTGGCTGCCTTTTCTAAATTTAAATCTCAAAATAGGGGAAAGTAACAATGAAAAAATCATAATATATGTAGAAAACTGTCTGAATCATCTGGGTATATCTGAATCATACTAATCTCAAAAGTCTGATAAAGCAAATGCTGAAAATCTGAGTACTAAAATAAAATCTATATACTAAATCTGGTAGTCCGACGAGCCTTTACTATCTGAATCTAGAGAGTCATTGGGACAGGCCCCAGCTGACCCAAATTGTCTGAAGTAGAATGAGAAATATCTACAAATAAACTGAAAGTGTGAACAACTAAGTCCCCGAACTATGAGGACTCACCAACTATGGGAATATAGATGTGATGCTAAAAAATCACCCACGCTGCTGAGACTGAGCACCTGAACCTACATTATGAGACAATGTAGCACATAGACATATATGTGGATCAGTACTTTGAGGATGTACTGAGTATATAGGGTTGTATGCAATAAGTAAACAATATCATCACAGTTTATAAAATCATGCATGATAAATGTAAATGACTCACGTAGGCTTGAGTAAATCTTAAAGCTGAAAATCATAATCAAGAATAGTAAAATATATATATAAATCTTGTGAGCCATAACACTTAGTTCTAAAATCTGTA
>NW_025827291.1:0-3845 GCF_002878395.1 Capsicum annuum | reverse complement strand
ATAATAATAATAATAATAATAATAATAATAATAATAATAATAATAATAATAATAATACAATAATAAGAACTACAAAAAAAGTAAAGCTAAAATGTCATGTAACAAAAGTTTAAATGACATCTATGGATATTAGAAAAATACTTTTTTTTAATTTACATGTCACATTTTTTTAAGTTATTCATTTTTAAAAAAATATTATTTATGTTCAGTAATAATTTATTTTATTATTTTACTTTTATCATATGATTTATTTTCATATAAATATCTATAATTATTTTAAATCACAATTATTCTTAAAAAAGAAAATTTTAAACTCTTACATTCATAAATTATGACTGATAACAGTTGATTCATATTCCACCGGTTAAAGATTTTGCAGTGTATAGGGAATTATTCATCATTTACAATGGACGACGTTTGAGGTGATCATGTTCCATGGACAATTCATGTGATTATGTGATTTTTATTTATTATTTAGGGTGCTGCTAAATGACTCGAAGGTTTTTGACTCGAATGACTCAAAATCTGTAAAATGACTTCCTTACCCTTTGGTTCCAAAACTGTCCATCCTTCCCTCCAAAATGCAAAACCACCTTGATTTTTTTTCTTTTTTATTCCCAACAAAATTCTCCTATACTTTTTAACTTTCCTTTTTTAGTTTTTCTCTTCACTATTCATTCTACTTTACTCTATTAATTTTTTTTTTAACTATTTCATTGTACTTTGTCATTGATAATTCTATCCTTTATCATATAATTGTGGCATAATATATCATAATGACTCCAATAGCCAATTAAGTACAACATTAAATGACTTTTTGGGGTTTAAGGAAAGTGACCTTTTGCATCGTAATAAAGATTCATATGGTGGCTATACTGATGGTCCAGAATAATATTTAGCTAGCGACGCCGAAAACCTTCAAAACTTAGTCGATGAGGAGATGAATAGGTCTTATTAATAGGTTCAAGATGAATTTTAAGTGTTTCTAACGGTGAAGAATAAGATCATGGGAAAGACGGTGTTGAAGAAGAGGAAGGTGCAATGCATGATGATGGCTACCCCGACGAGCAATATACGGTAGGCCCTATTGAAGGTATGTCTTTTTTTGTGTACAATCCTCTTTCGCATTTTATAAAGAACACAGTCGCTTGAATAGTTTTGGTGTTGTTAAGAAAAGTGCACAAAAATGGCTGGTCAAATAAAGAATGTGACATTTGGGTGTGATAAGTGTCAAAAAACAAAAGCTAGGAATCAAAGCAAAAAGGAGGATTGCAAAGCAAGGGTTAGCTGTTATATGATGAATGATGGTTCGTGCGTTATGAAAAAGGTTATCTTAGAGCACAATCATGAGTTGTAACATGCACTATCGCATTTTTTATCCTGCCACAGGAAATTGAGCAGGACTTTGAAGAAAAGTCTTGTAGCGCACGACATTGCAGGTGTAAGGCCATCAAAGAGCATAAGACTCTTGGAGGTCGAAGCTGGAGGCCCCAAAATAATGATATGCACTCCCAAGGACTGTCGTAACTATATTTTTCAGCAACGAAGGCTCCGAACAATTTCCAGTGATGCTGCCACATTACACAAATTCTCTTGGAAATGCAGTCCAAGGATGAAATTTTTGTATATTGTATAGACTCCGACAATACTGGGAGACTTTGGAATACTGTGTGGGTGCACACATATTGCAAGGCTGTCTACCATGACTTCAAAGATGTCATATGTTTCGATACAACCTACCTCGTGAATTAGTGACGCATGCCATTTGCTTCATTTATCTGTGTTAATCATCACAACCAATCCATACTTATGGGATATGCTTTGCTCACGCGTAAGGACATCAAAACATATGTATTTGTATTCAAAACTTGGCTTGTGGCCATGGGTGAAACCTTTCCGACGACTATCTTCATAGACTAATGTGAGAGTATTAAGACAACTATTCATGAGGTGCTGCCAAATACTGTCCACAGGTATTACATTATGCATATCTTTACTAAGATACCCTTAAAGCTTAGGGGGTGAGCAATTATAAGCATGCCAAGGATCACTTCAAAACGATCATCATTGATAGCATTACAATTGCTGAATTTAAGGATAAATGGCATACCTTCATTGAAGAATACAATGTAGGTCGATGAATTTAGTTCCAAAGTCTCTATTCGGAGTGGTCCAAATGGGTTTCTGTATTTCTCAAGCACTTGGCCTGGCATGATGTCCACACAAAGATGTGAGTCAATACATGCCTTCTTTGATGGCTACATCAGCGATCAAAGCTCTCTAAAGCAGTTTGTTAAGTAATATGAGGTTGCCCTCAGGTTTAAATATGAGAAGGAAATAGAGAGCTAAGCTAGTGAAAGAAAGTAACTTGAATGACCTACCACTGCATTTGATTGGGATATACAGATTTATGGCCACTACACCCATACTATTTATGATTTCTTTAGGGTGCATGTTGCAAGGCTACCTCATTATAAAATTGAGAGGCATGTCAATGTCGATGTGGTGGAGGGAGTTGAGGTGTATAACGTGATAGATTTTTTGTTACGAAGTGATTATCACAGTGATAATTTAGTCTTCATCGTGGAGTACTGTCCCACCAATCAATATATTGAATATAATTGCAAGACCATTGAAAGTGAAGGGATTGTATGCTGCCACATTATGAGGATGATGACTTTCAAAAGGATTTGCCTGTTTTACGATAGATATATACTTTACCGCTGGTGAAGAGATATAGTTCACTCGCACTTAAGTAAATTCTTTCTAGGAGGGTACCCAACAATGATGGATGAGTACCGATAGTATAATGCATTGATGAAATTGTTCGATAAAAACTGCGATATCATATTGGCCTATTCCATTAGGCATAGGGACCTGAAGAATGTTTTGAAAGCTTATTTTAAAGCATACTTAGCCTGGGAAGATGACATGTCTATCCCTAATAGTCTTGATTCAGACTCCGATACTAATGCAATATTTGTAAGAAATTTGAGGGAGGTTCATTTACATAGAAGGACCCAAATTAATAGAAATAGATCTTCGCACCAATACGCCTTTCATGGAGATGCAAGGATCTGGGGATCCAAATACTATGATGTTTATGATGAGGGACAAAGAAGCCAAGGTAGGAGTGGCGGTGGGAGACAAGGTCATAGAGGAAGTAGGGGAGGTGGTGTGTGTGGTAGTAGATGTAATACCCCGTATTTCCCTAGAAATCATAAATAAAAATTTCAAAACACTCATTATTTTTCAGTTTAGAGCCTGCCATTGTGTAGGAAATTCAATTAGCTTTCCAATGATATAAAATTTTCCTAAATCCGATAACCGGGTAAGAAGTTATGGCAATTTTAAGTTTCAGTCGTTAAACACCATTATTTTGACCCTTAGCGCGTCATGGAGTCATTGTAAATAGCAATTGTCAATTTCCAAAGTTGTTCCATGATAGTGGCGCATCGTGCCATAGGCCTGTTCATAATTGTCCAAATCCAGTGAGGCAGCACGATCATGGCGTGCCGTACCAATGGTGAAAATCAGAATCAAAAGGGCACCATGATTTCTTCCGGTAGCGCCTTCAGCCCAGTTGTCAGTTTCCAGTGACACGATGCAATAGTGCCGCGTTGCATCAGGTGCCCATTTCGGAAAAATTCGATGAAAATTAAAAGTTTTTCCCAAGGGTAAAACAATTCTTTCCCCTAATTTTAATCTACCCAGGTGTGATTTTAAGCCCTAAAAACATTTTTAAACTCATTATTTTAATTATTTCCCCCCAAATCAAGTAGCTTTCTCTCCTAAATCAAGAACCCTAGCTCTCCAATTTCAAGGCCAATCCTCAAGAACTCACC
>NW_025827290.1:0-1766 GCF_002878395.1 Capsicum annuum | reverse complement strand
GCTAAGAAATAAAATTGTTAATTATTATTTTGATTATTATAATATTGATTAAGTTGATCATCTTCTTCGTGAATTTCTTATTGCAGCAGTTTGAAAATTACTGTGATGTTTGCTTTGTATTACTTTGTATGGTAGGAGATAGAGGAACGAATATTTAGGTTAGGTATCCCACATCCTCTTCCCAATTATATTTTGGTGAATATAACTAGATACATTATGAAAGAACTTCATCTTAGGACAGCACAATGGAGGAAACGTTGACCATAATGATGTTTATTGTATCTTTGCTATTCAGATCCAACATTTAGCCATTTATTTTTGTTACGATTTTTTAGTTTTAGTTATCCAAGTTGTGCTTAAGCCTAAATGTGAGCGTCAAAACATGATGAGCACTTTGTGTTGCTCAATGTGTGCTTCAATGTCGTTATCAAAATTCTAAGGCATACTTTTTCTTGGCAATGAATTTCTTTTGAAGAGACGACACTAAACAATTGATATTTCAATTTTATCATAATTATTTTTCAATTTAATTATTCATATGTTTATTATTTGGTCTAAATATATTAAAAGTGTGAAGATCTTTAGAAATATGATTTGAGCTTTTTACCCTTCATTAAAAGTCTTTCCTTTTGACAAAATCATCTTTCACCAATTTTTTTCAATTATTATTTAATTAACTTTATAAAATTAATTATAATCTTAAAAGATTAAGGAGTCATAAATTATATGGTAAGAGGAAAAATATATTCTAAAATAAGGATAGAAAAATACTCCTAAAATAGGACTCTATTGAGGAAATACTTCTATAAATATTGAGATGCGCGTTAAACTAGAGAAGAATTTGGTTTACTTATTGGGAAAATATGATTGATGATCATCTAACTTGATTCAGTTGCATGTTTAGATTGGTGGATGCTTAATCTTCTAATCCTCAACTTCTTCACTGTTTTTGTCAACATAATAGAATTCAACTGTGTGTATATATATCGTCTATGTTTTTCATTCAAGTCATTCTTTAGGATCAAAATTTGTGATCACTATTATATTATTTTGTTGTAGTTTACAGGTCGTAGATGAATTGACAGGTAGTAGATGAATGTCGATCGGCTTTGAGAAATTTTTTAGGTAAAGGTTAGGTTTAATTGTATTATTTTTATATCTCTATTTTGAGGATTTTTTTTTTGTGTAAATGTTAAGTTTAATTATATTTATATCTTTATTATCATTTTATTTTGTTATAGTTTACAGGTGGTAGATGAGTATCAGACGGCTTTGAGAAAATTTTTGCGTAAAGGTTAGATTTAATTATATTATTTTGATGTCTCGATCATCGTATTATTTTATTGCAGTTACAGGTGGTAGATGACTGTTGATCGACTTTGACAATTTTTTTTTTATAAAGGTTAGGTTTAATTAAAGAAATTCTCCAAAATATGTTAAATTTAATTATTGTATTCATCTATATTATTTAAATAAATATTCTATTTAATGTAACATTTGAATTCAATAAAGTAAGGTACACGCGCAAGGCGCATACACCTAAACTAGTATATTAAAAGTGTAAAAACCCTTAGAAAAATGATTTGAACTTTTTGTCCTTCATTAAAAGTCTCCGCAATAGATAAAATCGTCTTTTCACATAATTAATTTATTATATAATTATATTTATAATATTAATTCCTAAAATATATAAAACTAAGAATTCCTAAAATATATGATAAAACAAAATATAATATCTATAAACTACTAAAATATATGGTAATCCC
>NW_025827289.1:0-4747 GCF_002878395.1 Capsicum annuum | reverse complement strand
GCAGAAGAAAGGTAAAGGCATTCTGGTGAATGAAACTATTAATTCAAGTATTTTCAATATGCAATGTGAAAATTTGAGATCTAATAATGTTACGCTACAATATCATCCAAGTTATTTTTGTGAGTTGGTCAAAGCTTTCTTAGTAAGAAATTCTTACTAAATTTAAGTATCAATAGACATCAAAAATCCTTTTTCATTTCAAAACTTGGAGTTATTAATGGATAACAATTATTTATCATAGGTGTCCAAAGTCAAGATCATCTGCTTGATTTAAATTGTGCTCCTTGCGATGAAGGTGATGAGGATGATTGTGAAGGTATGTACTTAGTGTCTAAGTTAGTTATCAATTATTTTTAATTTAGTACTGATAGTTAAAACTAGATCTTGATTGCCACTTAATTCATTTTCTATTAATTTTTAGAGGATGATGTTTGCGGGGAAGTTAGTAGTGAAGGTATGTACTATTTAATTTTTATATACATATGAGTGTACAAATAAGAATTCATAAAATAAGTAAGTTTATGTAACTCTAACCCTATATATTTGGATCACTAATAGAATACTGGGATATTGGAGATGTTACCTATGAATATGAACATTGTGGGGCATGTTTTTGGTACGAAGAAAGAATCAACAAGAAGATTAAGTCTAAACGGCCGATATTTTCTTTGTGTTGTAATCATGGAAAGATTAAGTTTCCAAAGTCAACTGAGCCTCCTCAAATTGTAAGACAATTGTTGTTTGGATCTGGTTAGTGAAACATCTATTTTGATCTTATTATTGAAGAATATTCACATTACATATATAATTCTCAAATTCTCCATTTCATACTTTATGGGGATTTTAAAACCAATCACTTCCGAGATAATATTAGGGGCTATAATTCTATGTTCTCATTTACTTCTATGGGAGGAAAGGTTGATGCATCTGTCAATCAAACTCGAGGACCAAGAACATTCAAATTGTCTGGACAGAATTATCATAAAATTGAAAGTTTACTGCCTTTTGAGGGATCCATCCCTAAGTTTGCACAATTATACATTTATGATACAAATAATGAAGTACAGAATAGAATTCATGTTGTAAGGTTACTTTTTTAGCCTTCATGATTAATAATGTGTATATAATATTTCACATGAAAAGAAAATATTTGTTAATTTTATAAATTTAATTCTTTGCAGTCGTGGTCAAGATATAATCAAACTGCATGTTGAGATTGTTAATGATCTAAAAGAAATGCTTGATTACCACAATGTTTTAGCTAAGACATTTAGAATGGTAAAAGATAGATTTCAAGAAGATAGAAGCTCCAATGTTAGACTCAAATTAATAGAGAAATGACGCACCTATGGAAAAAGATTCAACCTGCCAACAGTTTTAGAAGTAGCTGCTTTGGTAGTAGAAGATTTTGAACCATCTAGAGATGATAGAGATATTGTCATTGAAAGTCGGTCTGGACAGCTAAAAAGTATTAATGAACTAAATGCAGCATATTTAAGCTTGCAGTATCCTATAATTTTTCCATACGGTGAAGATGGCTATAGAGAGGACATCCATTATAATGGAGGTGATGAAACAACTCAAGGAAGGAAATGTGTTAGCATCCGAGATTATTTTGCTTATAAAATTCTATATAGGAAGGATGAAGTCTCAACAATTTTGTCTTCCAGAAGACTATTTCAACAATTCCTGGTTGATGGATATACAATGATCGAATCTTCCTGATTAGATTATATTCGATTTAATCAAAAAAAGTTGAGAGCTTATATGTACAAAGGGTTAGAAGATGTATTTTTGCATGGAGAAACTAATCCATCTTCTCAAGAAAAAAGGGTAATTTTGGGATCAAGCTTCACAGGGGGCGCACGATGCATGCTTCAAAATTACTAAGATACTATGGCGATATGAAAGTGGGCTGGCTACCCTGATCTTTTCATCACGTTTACTTGCAATCCAAAGTGGCCTGAGATTTATAGATTTGTTGACATTAAGGGCTTAAAACCCGAGGTTCATCCAGATATTTTATCCAGGATTTTCAAAATCAAATTGGATTGCTTAATAAAGGACTTTCAAGACAAACAGATTTTTGAAAAAGTAAAAGCAGGTAAAATCAGTTCCTCATTTATATATATGGATTAATTAACAATTTATTCATCTAATAAATTTGTTTGATGCAGTGATCTATACTGTTGAATTTCAAAAATGAGGATTGCCTCATGCTCACATCTTACTTTTTCTTTATGAGCAAAATAAATATCCTACTCCTGTGGATATTGATAGAATTATTTCAGTGGAAATACCTAGTGAATTGCTTGATCCTCACTATTATAAGGAAGTGCAGTTATTTATGATGCATGGCCCGTGTGATCCTGCGAGAAATTATTCTCCTTGCATGCATGATGGTAGATGCACAAAGAACTTTCCAAAGAAATTTATTGGGGCAACTACAATTGATGAAGATGGTTATCCTATTTACAGACGAAGGGAAGATGGTAGAACTATCAAAAAAGATGGTATTGGCCTGGACAACAGGTATGGGGTATCGCTTAGTCGATTGGTATTATCAATGTAGAGTGTTTATATAATGAATACTCCATATGTTTTTTTGAATTTGAATTGGAAATACAATATTTTCTCAAAAATAAAATGTAATTTATTTATTTCTTATTGAGTTGGAATAGGTATGTAGTACCGCACAATCGATTTTGATTATTAATGTATGGTGCTCATATCAATGTGTAATGGTGCAATCAATCCAGATCTATTAAGTACTTATTTAAGTACGTTAATAAGGGGAATGATTGTGTCACTGCTACTTTTTCGCAAAGTGCAAATGAGGAGGATTCATCAAATGTCGATGAAATAAATATGTATTATGATTGTCGATACATATCATCCAGTGAAGCTTCTTGGAGAATACTTGAATTTCCAATTCAATATAGGCAATCTCTTGCAGAAAGACTAGCATTTCATCTTAAAAATGAACAAAATGTTATATTCTCTGATGATGATCCAATTAACGATGTCACCAATAGACCGAGTGCAAGGAAATCAATGTTCTTAAGTTGGTTTGAGGAAAATAAAGAATTTCTTGAAGCTAGAGAATTAACTTATGCAGAATTTTTGCTTAAGTTTGTGTGGAAAAAAGACTCAAAGAAATGGGAGAAAAGAAAGACTTCTGCATTTTCTATCAGGAGGATCTTCTTTGTTCCACCTGGAAGTGGCGAGTTATATTATCTAAGATTATTGTTGAATGTCATTAGAGGTGCAAAAATCTTTGAGGATCTTAAGAAGGTCAACAATCGTGACCACACCACTTCCAGAGATGCTTGTTATGCACTTGGCTTGTTAGATGATGACAAAGAGTATGTTGATTCCATAAACGAAGCAAGTGATTGAGGAATGCCATCATATCTTAGACAATTATTTGCAATGTTTTTATTGTCAAACTCGATGTCACGTCCATAATATGTTTGGCAATTAACATGAAAGTTCTTATCAGAAGACATCCTTTATGAAGAAAGAGTGTTGCTATCTAATCCAGGTACAAATTTATAGTTAAGAATAACTAACATTTCGTATATATGTTGCTATGATATTTTTATATTATTACCATTAAAAATTTATGATATTTTTGTTCTTTCAGAGGCAGAGATGACAGATGATGAATTGAGAAATCATTGTTTGCAAAGGTTGAAAAAAATTTTGAAAGGTTGCGGAAAAAGTTTTCAGGATTTTTCGACTATGCCAAGACCTGTTTACAACGAGAAACAAGCGGACAATGCCAATAGATTAATCCATGATGAATTGCATTATAATAGGCACTCTTTGTTGGTTGAACACCAACAATTAGTAATGAATTTGAGGGCTAAACAAAAGTTGGTGTATGAAAAAATAATGGCGGCGGTGAATGAAGACAAAGGTGAATTTTTCTTCTTATATGGTCATGGAGGAACTGGCAAGACTTTTATTTGGAGGACTTTGTCTTCTGGAATACGATCTAGAGGAAATATTGTGTTAACTGTTGCATCAAGTGACATTGCATCTCTTTTGTTACCTAGAGTTCAAACATCTCATTCACGATTTGCAATTTCTCTCAATCCAACCGAAGATGCAACATGCAATATAAAGCAAGGTAGTCCTCTAGCAAATCTTATTGTCAAGACAAAGTTGATTATCTGGAATGAGGCGCCAATGATGCATAGATACTATTTTAAAGATCTTGATCATACTCTCCAAGATATTCTTAGGTTTAAAAACACATCCAGTTTAGATAAACCTTTTGGAGGAAAAACAGTTGTTCTAAGTGGTGACTTCAGACAGATTTTGTCAGTCATAACAAAAGGAAAAAGTCAATATATTGTTAATGCCACTTTAAATTCTTCAGATTTATGGAGGCATTATCAAGTCCTAAAGCTGACAAGAAATATGAGATTGCAAGAAAATCAATTAGGCACACATTTGGAAAAGTTAAGAAATTTTGTCAATTGGTGATGGAAACGTTAGAAGCTCCATTGATGGCACTGAGACTATTTCAATCCCTGATGATATTCTTATTAATGATTGTGCAGATCCAATATCAGCAATTGTAGATAGTACATATCCTGAATTCTACTGTCACTCCAGTGATCTAGATTACCTCCAGCAAAGAGCAATTCTTGCTCCGACTCTAGATATGGTGGACTCGATCAATGAATTTATGATATCACTTAATCATAATCCTGAGAAGACATATCTGAGTTCTGAT
>NW_025827288.1:0-1375 GCF_002878395.1 Capsicum annuum | reverse complement strand
AATCCCAACAGATGTGTTATCTGTTGCAACAGGTAAGTGATAAGTCGTAACAGATTCTTACCTGTTGGGATTCATGTTACGGGTCTGAATATCTGTTGCAACAGATGAATCGCCTATTAGAATTGATGTTATAACTAAATCACCTTTGAAGCTGATTCCAACAAATGAGTGACAGTTGCAACAGATAATTAACCTGTTGCGACAGATAACTTACCTGATGCAATAGGTTATTAATCTGTTGTAACCTATGTTGGAATCGTGTTCAGGTTCTGTTGCAACAGGTAACTAATCTGTTGCAACATATATGTCAAATGTTGCAATAGATGAGCCATCTGTTTAAACATAAATCTAATATATCAGTCTTCCTTTGAAATAGATGTCTCATCTGTCGCAATAGATGATTTATCTATTTAAACAGATGGATTTTATGTTGGATTCATGATTGGGTTCTATCCATTGTTGGAAAACAACAACACAATAGCAGTTACTCAGATGACAAAATCAACTAAAAATCATAATTTGACTTACCAATGTCTCCTATGAAGTAATGCCAAAGTGGAAAGTGATGTTAAAAACAAAATTTGACCTAAGAAATTGGTCAAATAGCAACATTAGCGGTAACAACAACAATAACAAATGGTCAGCAAGAACAAGATGAAGATGATAATGAAGTAGAAGATGATGAATGAAGCAGCAGCAACAATGAACAACAAAAATTGCTAAGAGGGAGAAATCAAAAAAGGGTGAGAAGAGAGAGAAAGACGCCTTTTTTTCCCTCTGTTTTCCGTTATATAGGCTAACATTTGGATCAAAGTGTAAATTTAAAAACTTGTGAGTTATTTTCAAACTTCCCCAACTTTCTTAATCCATAATAAAATAATTGTCACCTCCACCTAATAATTAAGACTTGTGTCACCTACACCTTATTTTAAAACTCTTTTGTCACCTGTGGTCCAAACCCTCCACTAACTGGGATTGTTTCATTGAGCGTATAAATTAAATATGATATATTAGTAAAGTTGAGATTAATTATATTAGCATTATTTTTAATCGACTATTGATTTATTGTAGTAAATAAAATTAGGAACGAATAGAGTGTGTATTAAAATAAAAATAGTCAGTGTATTGTTAATGATTTTAATTACTACTACAAAAATATAGTAGCAACAACTGAAAAAAATAATAATATCTTAGTGTGATGATACAAATGAAGTCTGAAGCTAGAATGTACATATTCCTCACATTTACGTCATAAAGATATAGGGATTGCTTTCAATAGATCCATCTTAAATGGTACCAAAAATAAAATAGTAAAATAATAACTAACCAAATAAATTTTAACCATTATAAATAAGAAATTAAATAATATCAAACT
>NW_025827287.1:0-3033 GCF_002878395.1 Capsicum annuum | reverse complement strand
GTGTCTAACAGTCCTAAAACTAAATACTGATAACATAAGCTATGACAACTGACATAACTGATATAACTGTGATGATCAACAAGACTGATGTAACTGATACTGAGTAACTATATTTAACAGTACGAGTTCTAATGGAACTATCTGAGTTTCTTTCTATATGGAGTAACTGAATTTGAGATCAGTCCTATCTAGTGGGTGATCTTTAAATCTGATGATTCTGATACTGATTAACTATATTTGAGATCAGTCCTATCTAATGGGTAATATTGAAGTCTATTTATAATGATAAGGATTAACTGTCTCTAATAGTACTGAATCTGTATTACTGAATTGAGTTGAATGTATCTGACAGTCCTGAATCTTTAACTAAAACTTTAGAATGTATTCATCTAACCGACATGCCCCATGCTAAGCTGATTGGGGTCCAATCTCTGCCCTGACTGGAAAGATGCCAGTATCGCGCCACCAGTAAAGACAACTGTTGTGGATTCAGTCCTAATATAGCGGGTGACTCCTGGGACTAGTCCTATACATATAAATATGCAAACGGGTGACCCCTGGGTATGCCAGTCCTATCTAACAGGTGATATCTCGTACCTACACTGGCGATGTAGTTCTGAAACTTAGGGATTGCTTCTAAGGATTTCTGTTCTTTCTAGCAGGTGAGTCCCCATCCCTAGGCTCACTCTATGCTGAATCCTACTCCCATCTAAAAGACACTGAATTGGATAACTGAGCTAAAATGAATAACTGAACTGAACTGATTAGTTGAACTAATACTGTTTAACTGAACTGATACAAGTGGTATTGTTTAGCAGAGCTAAACTAAGTTTACTGAGTACCCTTGATTGAAGGAACGTACTGAGTTCTGAGGACTGACTGAGAGTACTAAAAGTACTGAGATCGCTAGGAATACTGTTGTTACTGAGATCACTCAGATTACAAAGTACTGAGGTTACTGAACTACAAAGACTATTGAGATTTCTGAGTTTTCCTGAGTCACATGACTAACTGAATTCTATAGACCATGGCTTGACTGAGAGTATCATGATAACATGACATGGCACTAGGCACACAGCTATATTATTTTGGGTACAAGTACCCCCAGGACTCGATGGAAGGAAATTGACACACATGACTGACTTGATCATAAGAATAGAGTCCACAATTCACAATATCATAAGTTGGGGATTTCATACTACACTTGGTTTTCAATATCTTATACATGGAAGGGGATGCGCACAAATGTATATACTCACGTTGCTTCAATATCATGCTCATTCCATATCACAATAATAACACACAATAATAACATGGAGTTCATGTGGAATCATAAAGAATAGAACATGGGCTTGTCATTTAAGCACTATTAAGTCATAAAAACATAGATTCTTTCATTCTTGGCATTTTATCAAACACCTTACATGCACAACTTTGGGCATAGGTGTACTTATCAATTTGACAATCTTAATCCATCCAAAATTCATATTTTTCAACTAACCTACTCACATGCTTCATGAAAAACATATCAAGATACAACCTTGAATCCAAATAACAATCATCAACATGATTATATCCATAATACAAAAAGAAAATCACAATTTATAATTTAAAATATGATTCTTAAGCTCCATAGATGAAAGGGATCCATGGATGAACACAATGCATACCTTAAAGCTTGATCTTGAAAGAGATCTAATATTTCTTGAAGGTTCTTGAAGAAATTCTTAGGCTTGTTCTTGATTTTTCTTGACTAGGGTTTAACCACTTTGGGAGAGAATATTCTTGTTCTTGAGGAGATGATCTTGAGAGAAAACCCTAATCTTGTGGTTGAGAGTGTATGAGAGAGTTTTTTGAGATGTTTAACTAAAGAGAGTGAAAGATAATACACTTCTTGAGGGTAATAAGTCATGGAAAGTAAAGGAAAAGACCAAAATACCCTTGCAAAAATGTCCCTCAATTGCTGGAAAAAATAGCTGACGATATTCGTGACAAGCCGTCATACTGGTGATAGGTTGTCACGAATTGTCGTCACAAAAAGGTGAAATCTTGGTTTTCTAGTTAAGGTTAATGACATTGGTGATAGGCCGTCATGGGCGTGATGGCTTATCCCAAAATGTTGTCACTGGGGGTGAAAATCTCTGTAGGGCTGACAACATTGGTGATAATTTGTCACGCTTGTGACAGCTTATCATGAATGTCGTCACTCAGTTTTCCAGCCTGACATACTGGAGTAAAATGCACATAACTCCTTACTCTGATATCATATTTAGGCAAAATGGGTATCGTTGGAAATATAATTCAATTATCTATATTTAGGTAGGTCATAATCTTGAAAATTCGTATTATAATGAGAGATATGCTCATTTGAAGTTGACTATAGCAATATCCTTCCCAAGAATTCAATCGGTAAGGAATGTTTTGCTTCTTCTGATAGCTAGGAGTTATTTGAAGACTTAATACACATCTAAATTGCTCATAAAACTATGAAAAAATCATGATGTACTATGCATGAGCTTGAAACATGGCGCTAATACTGGTTTGGATTTTTATTTTTTTTGGGTATCACACAAAGATTTGAGTAGATCTTACTTTTCAAATAATCAAAGATTCATGTCCTTAATTCTTTTTTGTCACTTTCACTTTTGATCCAATATATTCTATTTTTAAAATAAAATACTAGTGGGCGAGTTTTTTTTATGAGTGATTAATTTTTACTTTATTATTATTTTTATTTTTTATTTTTTATTTTTTTTTCATAATTTGAATATAAAATTTAGGTAGGTGAAAACTGTGAAATTACAGTAAGTATGTCATTTTAGATGAAAATTGAAAGCACTAAAAAATTGGACGGTGAAATTGTAGTTATTTGAGAAAATTTTATCGTTGATAATCCAACCTTTTAATTTTTTTGTAAAAAAAAAGTCATTTAACTTTAAAAATCATCATAGAAAAAAAAATTTTGTTCAATTTAGTGACATAAAAGTATTCTATCATTAAAATTAATTTACTATACAGAAATTATCTTATTTA
>NW_025827286.1:0-2324 GCF_002878395.1 Capsicum annuum | reverse complement strand
CAACAAGGCATGGGCTATTTCTTTCACTATAAATAGGACATTATTCATGATTTTTTACTAACTTTAGGACATCCTTGGAAGATCTTGGAGGCTACACAACTTGTTTTTAGGGTTTTTATCATTCTTTTATTTTAGTTTCTTTCATGGTTTGTATCATCAATCCAAGGGATTGGATGATGAATATCTCCATTAAAGGCTAAAACTCCTATCCGGGGTTAAGGCCACAATCATGATTACTTTTGTTTTGAATTAAGTTTGTTAATTTAATTATCATTATTGGTTGTTTGTTTATTCTTGTTTTAACTATTTTAGGAATTAGCTACCATTAGAATACATCAATTGTCAACCTTGGGATCTCGGGAGAGGGAATAGGAAGATAGAATATGGTAATAAGCAAAGTATGGTTCTTGTTTCTTTATAAAATAAGGAATTTGAATTATTATCTAGGATAGGGATGTACTTAGATAACTTACTTGATTCACACGTAGGATGATAGCTTTAAAGAACTTAAGTGGACTATTACAACCCCACTCAATGATGCAGTTGTAAGATTCAACTTAGGTAAAGGATTAGAGGTTGGGAAACCTTGATCATGTAGTTAACCCTATGAATCCACAACCACGATAAGCAATTTAATGAATAAAGTTCAATAACGTAGTATGATTGTTTGTAAGACTTAACCTTGGATCTCTATCCCTTGATTGTCCAAAGTCATTTACTTTTCCGCATTAGTTTATTTTCTTTTTAGTTTACAACTCTTAAACACCCTTGTTTATTTTTTTCTCAATTGTTAAACTAGAATTGGATAGGCAGCGAACTCAAGTCCCTGAGAGATCGATACTTGGGCTTCCTTAAAGCCACTTTACTACTTGATAAGACCACGTACATTTGTGTGTTCTCTTGGGTGCTGTCGTTTGTCATTATTTTTATAGAACATATTTTGGTGTACTCTATGAGTGAGGTGGATCATGTTGATTACCTTCTCATTGTGTTGCAGACCTTGAAGGTGCAGCAGTTATATGCCAAATTTTTGAAATGTGAATTTTGTTTGCATGCCATCACTTTTTTGGGTCATGTCATTTCTAGTGAAGGGATCATGGTTGATCCGCAGAAAGTTGTTTTGGTTTAGAAGTGGCCTAGTCCTACGACTCCAACTGATATTTGGAGATTCTTAGGTTTAGCTGGTTACTACAGGAAGTTTTTGGAGAATTTTTCTTCTATAGCTACCCCGTTGACTAAGTTGACTTAGAAGAGGGCGAAGTTCTTAGGATCTGATGATTGTTAGGGTAGTTTTGAAAAATTAAAGGATAAGCTAACTTTGGATTTGATTTTAACCTTGCGTGAAGGCACAAATAGGTGTATGTTCTATTTTGATGCATCCCATATGGGTCTTGGGTGCATGTTGATGCAGCATGGCAAGGTGATAGCTTATTCCTCTAGACAGTTGAAGGTTCATGAGAAGAACTATCAGACTCATGACTTAGAATTGTTAGCCAAAGTATTCGCATTGAAAATCTGGTGTCACTATTTGTATGGAGTGTATGTGGATATCTTTTTTGATCATAAGAGCCTGCAATGTGTGTTTACTCAGAAAGAGCTTAACCTCAGGCAAAGGAGATGGATTTAGTTCGTCAAGGATTATGACATGAGTCTTCACTACCATTCAGGTAAAGCTAATGTGGTTACTGATGCTCTTAGAAAGTTCTCCATGGAAAGTCTAGCTTATGTGGAAAAGGAGAAGTGAGAGTTGGTGAAGGATATTCACTATTTGTCTAATAATGGAGTTCATCTCTTGGACTCTGGGGATGGTGGTGTACTTGTAAAGGAGGCAGGGCAATCATCTCCTTGTGAGAAAATCAAGGAGAAACAGGTGTTAAATCTTATATTGATAAGGATCAAGGGTGATGTAGGTGGGAACAAGGTGATGGCCTTCAAGATTAGTGGTGATGGTACCTTGCGGTACCAAGAGAGGTTATGTGTTCCCAATATAGATGGTTTGCGGAAGAGCATCTTGGCTAAGGCCCATAATTTGTGTTATTCTATTCATCCTGGTTCGACTAAAATGTATCATGACCTTAGGGAGATTTATTAGTGGAACAATATGAAGTAGGATGTAGCTAGTTTTGTTGCCAATTGCATAGTGTGCCAACAAGTAAAAGTTGAGCACATGAGGCCCAGAGGATTGTATCAACAAATTGAGTTTCCTGTGTGGAAATAGAAAGTGATCGATATGGATTTCGCTACCAGTCTTCCTCGATCTAGGAGTCAGTTTGATTCGGCCAGTAAGGACAAACTTCTCGGCTGATGATTATGCAAGTTTGTAC
>NW_025827285.1:0-1048 GCF_002878395.1 Capsicum annuum | reverse complement strand
TTATTCCATATCAAGAAAATCACGTTTTTCATCATTGTTAAAAATAATATGAAATTCTTATAATATAAATAAATTTCAAATTAGCATATGCCAAGTGAATCACTGAAATAACTAATAATATAATTGTTTAAATATATATTGACTTGAAAATTTATTTGTTGTTAAGAAAAAGACCAAGTTTAAAGAGTTTTTTTAACATCATTTGAAATCTTAAGAAAATACCTCATGGAATCTAGTTGACAAAATCACAATATTTTATTTTAAATTAATGAAAGCATAACTGATTTGTCATATCTCAAGTTGTTAAAGCCGATTTTCAAGTTTAACTATTAATTTGCCTACCGTAAAAACCTATATTTTATTAATTCAATGTTACTATTAAAGACAAATTAACTAAATTGCAAAGGTAGGCTATTACTTCATATTAAAGAAGCATTAAAGGATTTCTAACGGTACTATATGTCCTGCCAACAAAATGTATAAAGACTTACAGAGAAAAAAATATGTGTGAATGCTGAAATGGAGTAAAATCGTAGGCAATGCATTCGTGAATTGTGGGTTCACATTCTATTAGATGGGATAGACAGAAAATGTTCTACAAAGAAAATAACCAAAAGTAAGCATCTCCTTAAATTATTTTTTCCTTTTTCAGAGAACTACGTAACTAACGACAATTTAGAAACCAGAAAACAAACTGATTTTGTACAAGTATCCTCCTAAAAAATCATTCTCAAGTTCATTATAGTCAAAACATGAAAGGAACGTGGCATCAAATCTCTACAAGCCTTAAATGAAATGCATTTCAACACAACTTTTATTATAGCCAAGTAACATAGACAAAATATTTGGTACACAGATTTCTTGGAAACACACAAACTAATGACTAAAAGAGAAAGCTGGTTCAACTTCTCAATGGTTTCAAATAAAATAGATATATCTAAGTCACATAACAAAGGTACCATAAAACACGCGAAATATGGAAGTTTAAAACAACATAACCATCTCACAATTGAGGCATTTCAAACCAACTTAAAATAGCTAAATCGTA
>NW_025827284.1:0-2533 GCF_002878395.1 Capsicum annuum | reverse complement strand
CTGAGTTCCATACTATTCTGAGTTGACTGTATTTGACAGTCCTGAATTCTGTAACTGAAACTATGGGAAGTAGTTATCTAACTGACATACCCCAAATAACGTGTTATAGCTTAGTTGGGGTCCAATCTGTAACCCCAATTGGAAGGGTGTCAATACCGAGCCATTGGTAAGGACAATCTATGAGTAACCCTCATATAACAGGTAACTCTAGTGAGAATGGTGGGAACCCTCATATAGCAGGTTAAGCCACCTCATCTACCCTTATATAATAGGCTATGATGTCTCAACCTACGCTGGCTACGTAATTCTAGAATGCAAGGATTGGTTCTAAGAATCACACCCTCATATAACAGGTGAGTTCCCATTCCTTGGGTTCACTCGGTGCTAATTCCTACTCCCATCTGAATAGACACTGAACATGATTAACTAAACTGGACTAGACTGAATTCATGGAGTTCTGTTCGCTGACGGAATACTATTGAGATTACTAAATTACTGAGCTTTCCTGAGTCGCATGACTGACTGGGTTCTATGGACCATGGCTTGACTGAGGATATCATGAAAACATAACATTAAATGTAGGCACACAGCTATATTTTTCGGGTACAAGTACCCACAGGACTCGATGGAAGGAAACTGACAAGGCATGACATTCTTGAATACATAACCAATATCAACAATCCACAATACAATAATTGGAGATATTTCATAGGCATTTGATTATCATAGCTTGATACGTGAATAAGATAGCATGTATACATAGCATAATTTTGTAAGGCTAACTCATGAGCAATCCAACAACAATTTCAATACATAAGAATAACATGGAAGTCATATTGGATCACAATTTAGGTATAATGCATAATTTCTATCCTCCTAGGCATTTTATCAAACACCTTACATGCAGAACTTAAGGAATAGGTGAAATCATCAAATTTCACAAATCATAAACCACCAAATTCATGGATTTCAATTTATATGATAACATAGTTTTCATAATTTCACATAAGGATCCCAACATAGGTATCAAACAACAACCATCACATAACTTAAGCAACCCACAACATAATAATCATGATTCATAATTTAAAATAGGGTTCTTGAAGGTGTAACATCCATTAGATACAAAAGAGTACTATGAGAAACTATCCTTGTAAGATCCAAATCGGTTATATGGGGAAAAAACCCTAGATTTTCTTGAACCAAGATCCTTGAGAGAGATTTGAGAGAGATTTGAGAGTGTTTTGAGTATTTTGATCCTACCAAGTATTTTATGAAAGGCTACTTTATGTTTTAAGAAGTTGGGTACTAAGGATTTTGGTGTAGAAAATGTCTAAATGTCCTCATCTTAAAAGCAAAAAATGTGTGTAGGAGGGTACGACTCCTCTCTAACTCGTACATACAGCATACGATTGGTGCCCACCACTCATACCCTAGACATAATATTGGACTCCAATCCTATCCAACATATGACCATAAGGACCAACTCGTAACCAATAATACGATTGGTACCTATAAACCATACCCTAGGCACCTACCAAGGTTTGACACACTCAGAATTATACGAGTCTGTGACTTATCTCGTGCCATCATCATACGACTAGTATGATGTCCACTCTTACCTCTGACAGAGTACAACCTTGATCAAACTAATTATCATACGACCAAGACCCCCTAAATCATACCCACATCATATGACTAGTAAATCTAAGTCATATGATGTCCAGAGAGTTCAAAACTTAGGAAATTTAAAAGGATCAAAACCCAGGGTGTTTCACCTCAGTACCAAGAGATAATTTAACCACTTTTTTGCATAATAACCCTACCAACCTCAAAGTTCAAAATATAAACTCCCAAATTTGATAACCAATAAATGTCCTTCACTAATCTTTGCTTCTCCTCACCCATATGAAATAAGCTCCCGATGGAAAACCTGCTAAGAGCATATGCAACCATAATAACCCATTGAATTATCTTTGGGTGATAGTTTGACTTACCTACTGGTGGGATTTAGTAGGTGTCATCATGATTCACAAATCAAGTTGTATCACTGTGATGGTGGTTCAAGTAACTCAAGGATGAAGGACATGCTTATAAAGTTAAAAAGGGGATAGAGAATATACAAACTCCTTTAAGCAGATAAAGATGGATCTTTCAGTTATGAATAAAAAAGTTGAGTCATATTATATCACTATCAAACAACTTGAGTAATAATTTGGTTGTATTTCTATGTCATTGAATCAATATTAACAAGGTACACTCCTAAGAAACACCATCCAAAATCTAAAGTAAGCAAGGGGGGACAGAAAGGTCCCTTAATTATTGACTATCATTCCATGATCTCCACCTTTTTTTATAAAGACTCAAAAAGAAAGTCGGAGAAGGAAAGTACCTTAAGTTTATTTTTATGCTGAAAGAGTTGGCTGCAAACATCCTTCAAGTTGAGGCACTTGAACAAATACCAGGCTATGCGAATTTCATAAGGTTTTGGTGACTAAAAAGAGGATGGTGAGTTTTGAGCCCATGGATAATG
>NW_025827283.1:0-2734 GCF_002878395.1 Capsicum annuum | reverse complement strand
GTTTGAACATGGACAAAGTAATCTTGTCAAGTTCATTGGAAAAGACAAGTGTCGCAAAGTGAAGTTTCCTTAAATTTTCTCTCATCGTTATACTCCTATAATTCTTAGTTTTCATCAATATGAAAAATAAAAAATCAAAACCCCTCACATTCAAAACTGGGGCATTTTTTTCCATTTATAAAAAAAAATAAAATTATATAAGTCTTCATAGGGTATTACATCCCCTACTTGACATCTTAAGAAACACAATTTCCCGATTTTCTTCTTCATCTTCATAGGGTACGACATCCCCTAGTAGAAATCTTAAGAAACACAATTTTCTAATTTTCTTCTTTGTCTTCATAGGGTACAACATCCCCTAGTAGATATCTTATGAAACAATTTCCTAATTTTCTTCTTCATCTTCATAGGGTACGACATACCCTAGTTGACATCTTAGGAAACACAATTTCCTAATTTTTTTCATTGTCTTCATAGGGTACGACATCCCCTAGTTGACATCTTAGTAAAAAATTTCGTAATTTTCTTCTTCTTCTTCTTAGGATACGACATCCCCTAGTTGACATCTTAGGAAATACAATTTTCTAATTTTCTTCTTCATCTTCATAGGGTACGACATACCCTAGTTGACATCTTAGGAAATAGAATTTCTTAATTTTCTTCTATGTCTTCATAGGGTACGACATCCCTTCTACGTCTTCATAGGGTACGACATCCCCTAGTTGATATCTTAGGAAACAATTTCCTAATTTTCTTCTTCGTATTCATAGGGTATGACATCCCCTAATTGACATCTCAGAAACAAAATACCCTAATTTTTTTCTTCCTTCGTGTTCATAGGGTATGACATCTCCTAGTTGATATCTTAGGAAATAATTTTCTAATTTTCTTCTTCATCTTCATAGGGTACGACATCACCTAGGTGACATCTTAGAAACACAATTTCCTAATTTTCTTCTTCATCTTCATAGGGTACGACATCTCCTAGTTGACATCTTAGAAAACAAAATTTCCTATTTTTTACTTTAAGTCTTCATAGAGTACGATATTCCCTAGTTTACATCTTAGGAAATAAAATTTTCTATTTTTTTTTTATGTTTTCATAGGGTACGACATTCTCTAGTTGGTATTTTAGGTACGACATTCCCCAGTTGCATTCTAAGAAAAAAATTATATCTTAATTCTTTTTCGTGCAGTCATAAGGCATAACATCCCTTGGTTGTATTATTGAGAACATGAACTTTGTTTTATTTTTCTACCTAGCCTAGATTTCTAGCATTTCTATCTTTTTCACCTAAGTAGCTAGTTTATAGCTTTTCTATTAACTCACAGAATTCTCCTAATGCAAACTGGGCAGAAAATCTTGTTGTCTTTGTTTTATTTTTCTGTGATGTCTTGCAGGTTTTTCCACAAAGAACGGATTTGATATCCAAGAATTAAATCCCATCTCCAGTCAAAATATAGAAGAATGATCATTTTAAAGATAGTTAGAGTCATCTTTGCATCCGTAGTGGCCCAACATCTCAACAGTCATATTCTTAGCTTCTGTTCAAGAGAACAAGCATCTAATAATATTCTATGAATTGTTCTTAGGAGGAGCGCCAACAACTCAATCCAAGTTTCAAGTTCAAGTCTCAAATCCTAACTTCAAGATTAATTTTTAGATCAAGTTACCCACAAGAAAAGGTGAAGCGATAATCGAAGATCCAAAAGGAAGATCTGATGCAAAAGAATCAAGATAGGTAGAATAAATAAGATCTTGTATTTTCCTTTCTAATTTCATTTTTCCTTTTCTGATGTAAAAAAGGGAACAACAGATCAGAGCCTCGATGGGACCTCACATGATTCTCTAACTCATCCCTTTATTCCTACACCACTTGAACTACACATGATCTGATTCTCTTATAACCCAAGATATGTAGGATGCCCAAAGCCAGGGCTCGGTAACACCTCTTTCTAATATCTACTTTTTTTATTTTTGAATAAATTTATTTGGCCAAAAATTAGGCATGTTTACTTCTTTGCTTGAAAAATCTCCATATTTTCAAGCAAAGAGGGGCATTCTACAAATACCTAATTTTTTACCAAACTAAATATTTTATGTCATTTTAATATTTATGTATATATATATATATATATAAAATAAATTTGTTTTCTTGTTGTAATGTTTTAATAAATAATCTAATAATATTAACAATTTCTTAATCACATTTTTAGGACTAGCTATTTAATTTTTTTTATATTTTTATTAGTTCAAAACAATTAGTAAATATTTTATCGTTATATTTTATGTATGTTTTTAATTAAAATAATAATAATAATAATAATAATAGTAATAATAATAATAATAATCCTAAACTATCCACACACACACTCTCTTAATTCCCCTCAACCTTTTCCCCCCATTATTTGACAACTCCCTTACATCCATTATATTTTGCACACACACCACTATATGGGAGAATATACGTACATTAACTACAGATACTGAGACACGAACAGAAACAAGGAGACAGAGATTGAGAAAGAAAACATCAAAAAAAACAAAAAATGAGCATTTTAGAGTTTAGAGTTCAGAGTTTGACGTTAGAGTTCCGTTTGAGGATTCCAGTGACAAGTTCATGTTTCTCTTCGACTTAATTCATCATATAGGTTTCAATTCAATCCTATGTTGTTTATTGCATAACTTTATTATAAATCAAAATATGAATAAAGTTGTTTAAATATTTCAATG
>NW_025827282.1:0-1470 GCF_002878395.1 Capsicum annuum | reverse complement strand
TCCCACGATTTCATGTTATAGAATCAGGACTGTCACATACAGTCAATTAGTCCCAGTAATAGAACTCGAATAGTTCCTCAGATTTCAGGACTGTCAGATGCAGTCAACTCAGATACAGTACAAAACTCAGATAGTTCTATCATATTTAGGACTATCAGATACAGTCACCTATGTTAGCTGTTATATTTAGATATAGTCACTCATGTTATCATTCATATCAGTTATCTGTATATCATGTTATCAATATTCAGATTCAATAATCATGCTATCACGGTGTCAGTTATAGTTACATTTCTATGCATGCACCTTCTTGTTCTTGTTAGGCAGTCAGTTAGTATTAATCATGGATGCAAACTATTGCATTTAACCTACTTCACTTGTATACTCAGTACATTCCATTGTATTGATGCATTTGCTCTATGGTATTTTATTTTTATGTTATACCATAGGTTCAGAGACATGAGTTCCAGATTAGCAGTAGATTCCAGCCCGAGTAATCAAAGTTAGAAGTAAGCCCTCTTCCTTCGAGGACATGATTATTTTTTTACTATCTCATTGATTTTTTTATTAGTTGGAGTTAGTTGGGGACATGTCCCATCAACTCCTCATTAAAATTATTCATACATTAGAGGCTTTCAGACTAGATTCAGACTATCATGTTTCGAACTTCAGTATTTCCAGTTTTATTTGGGGTATTCTATTACCCTACACAAAGGTTATGTTAATCAGATATGTTCAGTATTGAACCTTATGGCCTCTCAATGCATGTTTCCGTATTTTCTTGTCATATTATGCAGTGTACAGGTACAGATATCAGTCATGGGTTAGTCTGTGGTTTTCAGGGTCATGAGCACCGTGTAGCATTCTGGTTCAGAAAATCGAGGTGTTACATAAGCCGGTGAGTGTGAGTAGCATCTTACCTACATATGAGTATATCGATTCCTTGCCACTTGTGAATTATGTACATGTTGTACGAGTGGAAACACTATTTGATCCTATAGATGACTGAATCGACTCTTCTAGTAAGATTGATTTGTGTCCACCTAGTGTTGAAGCTATTGTGTTGAATAAAAGTACATCATCGTGTGAAAATTGCGTTGACCAACTTGTGTGTAAAACTTTCCCACCACTTGAGTATATGTGTTGTGTGATTAATGAATCTCAAGTGAGTGAAGAATTTGAAAATGTTGGTCAACAAAATTGGAAACCTAATAACTATTCTTGGGATAGTCTTTTACTTGAAATCTCTCTGAAACTTGATATTAATCTCTTAGAGAGTGATGAACTTGTTTGTTCCGAATCTACCCATGAAATAGATCATGGTATCTTTAGGTATAATGTCTTGTTTGAACATGATATAAACACTCCTAATAGACCTAGTGGTGAAAATAATGGTATAACTTGCCTTGGAAGCTATAGCCTATATGCTAACCCACTATTAGCCTATAAGTACACTCCTTATTGCTAACT
>NW_025827281.1:0-1344 GCF_002878395.1 Capsicum annuum | reverse complement strand
TTATTTTATAAGTTTTTATTGTGAATCACAACATGATGAATAAAGTTACTTAAATAAGCTTCACATACTATATGTTATGTAAGGTTTATTATTTATGTCAGGTCGGTTTTCTTTTAATTTTCCGCTTTGAATAAGACGTAGTCATAGTCTATGAATCTTTATTTAAGTCATACTCTATGAATCTTTATTTACTTACAGGTTTGAGATGAAGACTTAGTATATGAAAGTAGTTAGTATTTAGTAGTGACTAGGCCATGCACATTGTGAAAATTTGAGTCTATTTGAATTTCTGGAAGAAAATGATTTAGTTAATTAAACATTTGGAAATAATTTGCTATTAGAATGGGTAGTAAGTATTTAAGTGGTCAAACTCTTGAATTCCCTGTTCAAAACTTCAAAAAGATAATGAGAAATTGGTGATGTGAAGTTTGGATCGTTGTTGCAGTATTAATGTTTGCATTGAGGATGGAAGGTGCATTTGGGATTAGATTTGTAATTGGAAAGAATGTTTTTCTCATAAGGTTGAAATGGAGAAATAGTTTATTATTCATTTGTTGTTATCAAATTTGAAGGCAAGTGGTATTATAGTGAAGAGGGTGTCGATCTAGTGGTGAAGGGGCCTTCGTGAGAGCAGATTCATGATCTTCGTGACAAAAATAAGCGAGAAGTCCGAGTTTATCGTTTCTATTTCATCAAAAAGTTGCCATATCATGAAACTATTGACTTTGATCTACACTCTGCTCATTTTGTATACCATGATAATGCATGCTTCATTAGTTACTTTTAATTGCCGATCACTTGGTTTTCTCAGAGGCGTAGCCAGGATTTCAACGAAGGGGGTTCCATATTTAAAGAAAACTTAGGATTTCAACTAAGGGGGTTCCATATTCAAACAAAACTTAGTCGTAGGGGGTTCCACACCTACTATAACCACATAAAAAAATAATTTTAATCATATATAAATAGTATATTTTTCTGCCGAAGGGGGTTCGACCGAACCCCAAACAGAAGGCTGGCTCCGCCCTGGGTTTTGTTGTTTCGTATCACAATATTGGGATATGCCTATTTAACCAACTGAATATTTCTATGGTCTTATTTGAGGAGTTGTAAGGAGATAAACGTGATTTATTTTTCTCCAGCTGAGTTTGACAAATAAGGCTCATTAATTAACAAGTCTGAGATCGGGCAAAGTGAGTTACAAATTTACTTTAGACATGTCAGTATAGAGAACATAAAAAGAGTGAAAACCCATTTGTAAGGTAGAAAACTCGTAAAAGAATGAGTTAGATTCTTAATTTCAAGAAAATTAAAATTTAATATATAAGTGATAATTAATGATGAAGT
>NW_025827280.1:0-3985 GCF_002878395.1 Capsicum annuum | reverse complement strand
TTATTATTATTATTATTATTATTATTATTATTATTATTATTATTATTGTGCTATTGAGGGAAGGCTAAGGGGTGGTCTCAAACCCAGGGTGGCTTTAAGATTACTGGTCCCGGCCAGGTCTGAGTTTGGGTCGTGATAGAGCTGGTATCTTTAATTTCTCTCAGCAGAGGTCAGATGTTGGTAATCATTCTCAGTTCTGCAAGAAATTTTCAGCTCCAACCCCATCTTCTGGTAGTACTCCAGTACCCAAGTTCAAGTCGGATACTAGGGATAGAGTGTTGGGTTCTAAGTCCCATGGTAGTGTGAATAGTATTTGTACTAACCCAATTTGTAAGAAATGTTATAGGAACTGCAAAAGTGAGTGTATAAAAGGTAATGCTGCTTGTTTTGGGTGTGGTAAATCAGTTGAGGGAATGCCTGATGGCTTCACAGAGAGGTAAGAATGTTCGTCAGCAAAGTCAATCTAAATCTTTAGCAGCTCTAGCAGATCGCCTGAATCAGCAGGATGCCATATCTAGTGCAACTGGTGGACATTGTCAGAATAGGTTCTATGCCCATCAAACTCAAAAGGATCATGAGGGTTTTCCTGATATGGTCATTGGTACGTCTCAAGTTTTTCACATTCATGTTAATGTATTGTCAGACCATGGAGCCACACTTCCTTTCATGACCCCCTATAACAGTAGACTTTGGTGTCAACTCTAAAATCCTCATAGAACCCTTCTCAATTTTTACTCCTAGCAATAATTCAGTCATAGCAAGATAGATATACAGAAAATACCAGTCAGAGTATCCCAGAAAGTCACCGCAGTCAACCTTATAAAGTTAGATATGATAGATTTTAATGTTATTCTTGGCATGGACTGGATCTACTCTTACTATGCCTAATTTAATTATAAAAATAGAGTAGTACAGTTTCAATTTCCAAATAAGCTAGTATTAGAGTGGAAGGGTAGTACCTCAGTGCCTATAGGTCAGTTTGTCTCGTTCCTTAAGGCAAGGAAAATGATTTCCAAAAAGTTCATATATCATCTTCCAGGTTAAGAATTCAAAGTCTAAAACCCTAAGTCTGGAGTCAGTTCCTGTGGTAAAAGAATTACCAAAAGTGTTTCCTGAAGATCTGCTCGGAGTTCTTCCTGAGTAGGAAATTGACTTCAGAATAGATCTCCTTCTAGATGCCCAATATATCTTAATTTCACCTTATAGAATGGATCCATTTGAGCTTAAGGAATTATAGAAACAATTGAAACGTCTCCTAGATAAGAGTTTTATCAGACTTAGTAACTCTTCATGTGGTGCACGAGTTCTTTTTATGTGCAAGAAAGATGGTTCTCTCAGAATGTGCATCGACTACCATCATTTGAACAAGGTCAATGTAAAGAATAAGTATCCCATCTCTAGGATAGATGACTTGTTCGGCCAACTTCAAGGTGCCAATAATTTCTCTAAGGTAGACTTCAGATTCGACTATCATCAGCCTAGAGTCAAAGAAGGAGACATTCCAAAGACAACTTTTAGAACTCTATATGGTCACTTTGAATTTTTTGTTATGATTTATGGACTAAAAATGGTTCCTGTAGCTTTTATGGACTTGATGAATATGATTTTCAAGCAGCACTTGGACATGTTTGTTATAGTTTTCATAGATGACATCCTCATCTATTATTGAAGTAAGGATGAACATGGAGACCATTCAAAGATTGTCTTGAAAACTCTCAAAGATCACCGGTTATTTGCTAAGTTTAATAAGTATGAATTCTAGTTGAAATCACTAGGATTCCTAGTTCATATCATTTTTGGTGAAGGGATTCGAGTTGATCCTCAGAAGATCGAAGCCGTGAGGAACTGGCTGAGACCCATCTCTCCTTTAGATATCAGGAGTTTCTTAGGTTTATCCTATTACTATAGATGGTTTGTTAAAGGATTTTCCTCTATTTCTTCTCCTATGTCCATACTAACTCAGAAGAAAGTCAAATTTCAGTGGCTCGATTCTTACGAGAAGAGTTTTCAAGAGTTGAAGACTCGACTCACCTTCGCTCCAATTTTGACTCTGCGAGAGCGTCCAGATGGTTATGTGGTTTACTGTGATACTTCTAAAACTGGACTCAGTTATGTGTTAATGAAGTGGGGAAAGGTTATAATATATTTCTTTAGACAATTCAAACTTCATAAGAACTACTTGACTCATGATCTTGAGTTGGAAACAATTATTTTTGCCTTACAGATTTGGAGTCATTGTCTTTATTTGGTTCATGTTGATATGTTCACTGATCATAAGAGTCTTCAGTATGTGTTCAACTATAAAGATATAAATCTTCATCAGAGAAATTGGTTAGTGTTGTTGAAAGATTATGATATAAGTGTCTTGTACCATCCAGGTAAAGTCAATGTTGTGGCTAATGCTCTTAGTGGATTGTCTATGACGAATGTTGCTCATGTTGAGGATGAGAAGAAAGAGTTTGTTTGTGAGTTTCACCAGCGTTCTAGGTTGGGAGTTCAATTGGTTGATTCAACCAACGATGATATCTTGGTTTAGGATAGTTTGGAATCTTTGTTGATAGATGAGGATGATTCTATTTTTCTTAGGTTGAAAGAAGTAGTCCAGAGTTAGAGGTTGAGGTTTCTCCCAAGCGGGAGATGGTGTTCTTCGTTGTTAGCACAGATTATATATTTCAGATATTGGTTACTCGAGATAGAGGATGCTAGCAAAAGCTCATGGTTCTTGATATTCTATTCACCCAAGAGCCACTAAGTTTTATCATGATTTATGAGAAGTCTATTGATGGAATGAAATGAAAAAAAATATCGCAGAATTTGTGGCTAAGTGTCCAAATGCTAGACAGTTAAAGTTAAGCACCAGAGACCTAGTGGTATGATTCAGGAAATCAACATTCCTACTTGGAAGTGAGAAGCGGTGCATATAGACTTCATTATAGCATTGCCTCGTGCTCGTTGATAATACTATTTTATTTGGCTTATCGTGGATTGAATGACTAAGTCAACCCACTTATTGCTAGTTAACACTTCAGATTCAGTCAAAGATTATTCTAAACTCTATCTTAGAGAGTTGATGAAAATTCATAGAGTCCCTTGACCATTATTTTAAATAGAGGTTCCCAGTTTACCTCTAGTTTCTAGAAGACGTTTCAAAAGGGCCTACGTACCAAAGTTCATCTAACTACATTTTTTCACCCATAAATTGATGGCTAGGAAGAGAGGATCATTCACACCTTAGAGGATATATTGAGAGTGAGTGTGATTGATTTCAAGGGTAGTTGGGATGATTAATTTTCTTTAATTAAGTTTTCTTATAATAACAACTACCACTCTAGTATTCAGATGGACCTGTTTGAAGCACTTTATGGTAGGAAGTTTAGATCTCCTATTGGTTGGTTTGAGGTTGGTAAAGCTACTTTTGTAATACCCCACACTTCTCCTAGTTTAAATTCATCTCTAGAACATCAAAGATCTTGCTTTAAAGATGAATATATTTTATTCCATGTGAAACTTTTAAGATTTTGACTTTTTTTCATGTGGGAAATCGAATAAGCTTTCCATCGATACCAAATTTGCCCAAATCCGGCACTCGTGCGAAGAGTTAGAGCTATTTTAGTGAGACGGTGTACCACCTGGTACTTTAGCACATCGCGGAGCCAGCCAAAATGGCAATTGTCAAAATCCAACAAGCCTCCGCAATTCCGCCGCGTCGCGGTGGCTTTCCAGTTCGTAACCAAGGTGGCAACGCGATTTATACCGCATCACACCAAGGCTCAGTTTCCCAATTATCCAATTTTTAGTAAGTTGGTACGATTATGGTGCGTCATGCCAACATGTAAAATCAAGATTTTTCCAGTTCTGGATTTTAATTCCAAGGGCAAGACGGTCATTTTGCTACCCTTATATATACTCTTTAACACGAGATTTCTCATTATTTCACCCAAATATACTAGTTTTCTCTCAATTTTCTTCAAGAACAACCATTAGG
>NW_025827279.1:0-2465 GCF_002878395.1 Capsicum annuum | reverse complement strand
AGCTAGGACTAATCTCAGACTCATATATTTAAATACAGTTTGGAACTCAGATAGTTCCCCAGAATTAGGATTGCTAGGTACAGTCATCCATGTTATCAGTCATTCAGTATCTCAGTATCACGAAACTCATGTTTTTAGAGTTCAAACTCAAGTAGTCAGTATCTCCACGAGTTTACTAGTAGTTACGTATGTATGTATGTATTTATGTATGTATGTATGTATGTATTCTCACGTCCATATTAGTCAGCATGGTCATGGATATAAACTCCATGCATTCAGCCTACCCCCACGTATACTCTGTACTTTTGTACTGATGCATTTTCGCTATGGTGATTTCTTTTATGTTACACCATAGGTTTTGAGGTGCAGATTCCAGATCAGCAGTAGCAGTTCAGTAAGTAGTGAGTCCTTATCTTTCGAGGACATGATCGTTATATTCATTATTCTAGTATTTCAGTTTATTTTTGTTTAGGGAGTTAGTTGGAGACATTCTCCTTCAACTCCTTATTCAGACATTTTAGAGGCTTTCAGAGGATTATAGAGTTTTCAGATTTAGACTTTAGTATTTTCAGTTTTGTTTTGGTACTATGATACCACCTTATTTCAGATATTTTATTATTCAAGATTGAACCTTACGCCCTCTTTGTTCATGTTTCCGCATGTTATATGTATATTATGCAGTTACAGGTACAAATATTAGTCATAGGTTAGCTTGTGGTCCTTCGGTCTTATGACCACCATGTAGCATTCCGGTTCAGAAAATCGGGGTGTTACAACATCATAATACACCACAAAACCCTCTTTACCTTCTGAAAGAGTCAAAACAGGTGCAGTAGTCAACTTTTCTTTCAAATTCATGAAACTATTCTCACAGGAGTCAGACCACACAAATTTCACCTTTTTCTGTGTCAACCTGGTAAGTGGAGCAGCTATGGAAGAAAAACTCTCTACGAACCTTCTGTAATACCCCGCCAAACCCAAGAAGCTCCGAATATCGGTTGGAGTCGTGGGTCTTGGCCATTTTCTCACTACCTCAATATTTTGGGGATCAATCTTAATTCCCTCACTAAACACAATATACCCCAAGAAAAAAATAGTACTAAGTCAGAATTCACACTTTGAGAATTTTGCATACAAATTATGATCTTTAAGGGCCTGAAGAATAATTCAAAGGTGATTGGAATGATCCTCCTCACTCTTAGAATAAATCAAAATGTCGTTAATGAAAACTATGACAAACAGATCTAAAAACTGATGGAATACCCTATTCATTAGATCCATGAAAGCTTCAGGGGCGTTAGTCAATCCGAAGGACATGACTAAGAATTCATATTGGCCATATCAGGTTCGGAGAGCTGTTTTGGGAGCATCAACCTCCCTAACCTTCAACTGATGATACCCCAAACAAAGGTCTATCTTTGAAAAACACCTAGCACCCTGAAGTTGGTCAAAGAGATCATCAATTCTAGGAAGGGGATATTTGTTCTCTATAGTGACCTTATTTAATTGAAGATAGTCTATACACATACGGAGGGAACTATCTTTCTTACATACAAAGAGTACAGGTACACCCAGTGAAAAATACTAGGATGGATAAAACCTCTATCAAGAAGATCTGTTAATTGTTCTTTCAACTTCTTCAATTCTGCAAGAGCCATTCTATAGGGCGGAATAGAAATTGGATGGGTGTCTAGCAATAAAACAATACCAAAAATCTATCTCCCTATCAGGTGGTATTCCTGGGAGATCATTGGGAAAGACTTATGGAAATTCATTAACTACAGGGACAGACTGAAGAGAAGGACTTTCAGTATCTGAATCTTTAACCCGAATAAGATGATTCAAATAACCTTTAGAAATAATCTTACGGGCTCTGAGGTAAGATATGAATTTCTCTATAGGTGCTAAAGAATACCCCTCCCATTCTATCATCGGTTCATTCAGAAAAGAGAACGTAACCTTTTGGGTTCTACAGTCTAGCGTGCCATAACACAAATGGAGCCAGTCCATCCTTAAAATAGCATTAAAATCAACCATATAAAGCTCTACGAGATCAACCATGGTATCACGACTACAAATGAATACAACATAATTTTTATCCTCCTAGCCACAACAGAATCACCTACAGAAGTGGAAACATAGAAAGGTTCTACAATAACTTCGGGCTCAAACCTAAAATTGACTGCCATATATAGGGTCACATAAGATAAGGTAGACCCAGGATCAAGTAACATATATACATCATAGGAGAAGATTTATAGCATACCCTTTTGAGGACTTTGCCTCCTGGCTATTGGACAATGCATATAATCTGTTGTGACCGCTCTCGGTAACTAAAGTAGCGCTTTTTGGAGTGGTGGTGGCTCACTGGGGAATTAGCTTGTGACTTAGCTCCCCCAACGTTACCTCTCGCTGGCAGGCAGTCTCTCTAGATGTGGCCTGGCTAGCCACAAGAATAACATACC
>NW_025827278.1:0-1242 GCF_002878395.1 Capsicum annuum | reverse complement strand
AATCATAATCCTGAGAAGACATATCTGAGTTCTGATACAGTTTGTATATCTGATCATTCTTTTACGACATTGGAGCATGTGCACATACCGGAATTCCTAAACAGTATTAAGTGTTCTGGAATTCTAAATCACTTAATCACATTGAAGGTAGGTGTACCAATAATGTTATTGAGAAACATAGATCAATCATCAGAATTGTGTAATGGGACAAGGTTGATCATCACAAGACTTGGAGATTGGGTTATAGAAGCTAAGGTTTTATTAGGAAAAATGGCAGGTGAAAAAGTGTTTATACCAAGAATGAGTTTGACACCATCAGATGCTAGAATACCTTTCAAGTTTCTGCGAAGGAAATTTCCCATCGTTGTCTCATTTGCTATGACCATCAGTAAAAGTCAAGGCCATTGTCTCATGTTGGGTTATTTTTGAAGAAATCAGTATTCACCCATGAAAATTATATGTTTCTCTTTCACAAGTGACAATTAGGAAAAGGTTAAAGATTTTAGCCTACGATGATGAAGGAAAAATAACAAATGAAGTTAAAAATGTAGTGTACAAAGAGTTTTTTCGTAATTTAGTTTGAGAAATTTATAAATAAATTTTTCAGTTGTCTTTTGTACTTATATTGTTGGGTTGTTTGCTAATAGATTTGTTATGTTAATTAATTCTTGTTAATCAAAATGAGTATTTTATTTTCTCTTCGCTCTTAAATTCTTTTTCCTAAAGGCACTGTAAATTAGAAAACGTTATAATTATATACGAAGTAAAGTTTGAACCTTAGCCACAACGCTAGACCCTTATCTAGAAAGTTACTTATCCGACAGAAAGCAATAATTATAGTACTTGATAAGAAAATAGATCAATGTTATAGATACAATAACCACCATTTTTAAGGGGTTCTTTAGATGTACATAACAAACTCAGTACCTTTTAAAATCTTGACCACTGACAACTTCATTCTTATCCTTTGTAATCTGACTTATCCCTGGACTCGAGCTCTCCCGCTTCCTCTATGAGCTGGAGACAAACAATAGAGCATTTTCACTCAACAAAATGATAGGACAATTAACAGATTAAAGAGAGACTAGAAAAACATTTCATCATCATCATCTAATTATTGGAAGTACGGAGGCATCTAGAATCCAATTATTTAATCTTTCTGCTATGTTAGTAGTCAAATGCCCAAATCCAGTACAGTTGGACAGATACGTAAGAAGAAAAATCAAACACAATAATCAGATT
>NW_025827277.1:0-1922 GCF_002878395.1 Capsicum annuum | reverse complement strand
CAGTATCTTCAGCTTATTTAGTCTCATTCGAGGATGAATGTTCCCACAGAGGAGATATTATAATACCCTGCATATTCCTATCTCAGTTCAGCCCTTAGTGTATTCCTATATCGGTTAGAACCTAAAAATAAAGCTTGGAGTCGAGGGACTTAGTCACTTTTGACTCCCTTTAAATTTCAAAAAAATTTAAGTTGACCTTCCAAGCTTCGAGATGATGAATTTTGAGTTGATTTAAATTCAGGGGTGTAAATATCATGTCTCGAGACCTAGACGCTAGACTCTATGATAGCTCACATAGTTTTTGTCAGTTAGAATAACCTCCCTAAATAATAAGCCTAACAAAGAAGAATAACAAAAAAGCTTTTATAAACTAAAGTGTAAAGGCTCACAATTTATTCTAGATATTATTTCAGAAAAGCTTTTAGAAACCAAGTGTAAAGGCTCACCATTTATTTCATATATTATTTTACACAAGACATTAGCTATAAGATTTCAGCTTTTAGTTTACAGATATAAGAGTAGTCCCTTCTACACTAAGTTTGCGTAATTTAAAGATAGAATGCAAGTACAGCTTTTACAACTAAATGTGATGGCTCACAAGATTTATACAGTATGCTTCATTATTTATGATTTTTTATTTTCAGCTTTCGGTTATTCAAGCCAATGTAAGTCATTACATTTAGCATGCATTCCTTCATGAAATTTTAAGAACTTGAGATACTTGTTTTACTTATACATTCACCCCCACATGCTCAGTACATTCCAGAAGTACCGATCCATATATATGTCTATGTGCTACATTGTTTATA
Organism: Capsicum annuum; assembly: GCF_002878395.1. NCBI lineage: Eukaryota > Viridiplantae > Streptophyta > Magnoliopsida > Solanales > Solanaceae > Capsicum > Capsicum annuum. Next base: position 1,113 of record NW_025827277.1, on the reverse strand, counting down.
GTGTAGGTTCAAGTGCTCAGTTTTAGAGGCGTTAGCTATTTCGAGCATCTATATCTACATCCGACAGTAGGTGAGTCTTCATAGTTCGGGGACCCAGTACTCAGATTTTCAGTTTATTTTAGTAGCTTGTTTAGTTATTTTCAGTCTGTTTCAGTCATCCGGGGGTCTGTCTGAGCGGCTCTCTAGTTATTAGTAGTAGAGGCTTGTCGGACTACTAGTCATAACTCAGATTTTACGTATTGATTGATCAACCTTTCTAGTTTATCAGTTCCCATCCATTATGTTCAGACATAATTATTATCTCAGTATTGATTTTATGCTTAAATCACTTAAACATGAGATTCAAGTTTAGTAGAAGGCTTATAGGGTTAACTTGAGACTATTCGTAGTCTTGAGCACCATGTGACGTGTCGGGACTCATTTTTGGGGTGTTACAATACTAATCCCTTCCTTGCCAACCCATAGTAGTTCAACAAAAGCCTCTAACAAAAAGAATAACAATATCTGATTGGGAAAGGCCCCAACCATAGACAAAACCAATATCCATAAATAATCCAAAGTATGAAATAACATCCATGAAATGGAGCCTTTCGAAAATATCCATAAATAATGCCATTTAAGAAAACCAAGTAAACTACCCATATGCATACAAACCATATAGACATATATATAACCATGCCAGGAAAGGAAACCAAGTTTAGCATGTATTTGAAACCATTAACCTGGGTATGTGTAGCTTAACCATCCTTAACCACCCACGGGCTATATAGGTCTAGTGTAACCCCCTGAACAGGCCCCAATTCTTGTAGCCGCACGAATCGGAGATACCATAAAAGTAAGGGATTCCCTAGTACTCTCACCTTCCATGATGCATATGTACAGTGTGCTTAGAGGATTCCTGTGTACCTCATAGAATCAAATAAGGGTCTCCGTGCCCAACCCCTTATGTCGGCAAACATGAGTTTCCAGTGTTTGTTCATTGAACTCCCACTTTTACGGTTATCTATCACACCCCACCATTATTGACCAATTAAAACCATTTCCAACCAACCAATCCATTATTCCATTTATATTTACCAAAGTAATTAATAATGGTATTATCATACCGACAAT
>NW_025827276.1:0-2833 GCF_002878395.1 Capsicum annuum | reverse complement strand
TGTGAAATTATGAAAACTATGTTATCATATAAATTGAAATCCATGAATTTGGTGGTTTATGATTTGTGAAATTTGATGATTTCACCTATTCCTTAAGTTCTGTATGTAAGGTGTTTGATAAAATGCCTAGGAGGATAGAAATTATGCATTATACCTAAATTGTGATCCAATATGACTTCCATGTTATTCTTATGTATTGAAATTGTTGTTGGATTGCTCATGAGTTAGCCTTACAAAATTATGCTACGTATACATGCTATCTTATTCACGTATTAAGCTATGATAATCAAATGCCTATGAAATATCTCCAATTATTGTATTGTGGATTGTTGATGTTGGTTATGTATTCAAGAATGTCATGCCTTGTCAGTTTTCTTCCATCGAGTCCTGGGGGTACTTGTACCCAAAAAATATAGCTGTGTGCCTACATTTAATGTAAGGTTTTCATGATATCCTCAGTCAAGCCATGGTCCATAGAACCTAGTCAGTCATGCGACTTAGGAAATCTCAGTAATTTAGTTATCTCAATAGTATTCCGTCAGCGAACAAAACTCCATGAATTTAGTCTAGTCCAGTTCAGTTAATCATGTTCAGTGTCTATTCAGATGGGAGTAGGAATTAGCACCGACTGAACCCAAGAAATGGGAACTCACCTGTTATATGAGGGTGTGATTCTTAGAACCAATCCTTGCATTCCAGAATTATGTAGTCAGCGTAGGTTGAGACATCATAGCCTATTATATGAGGGTAGATGAGGTGGCTTAACCTGCTATATGAGGGTTCCCACCATTCTCACTAGAGTTACCTATTATATGAGGGTTACTCATAGATTGTCCTTACCAGTGGCGCGGTATTGAAACCCTTCCAATTGGGGTTACAGATTGGACCCCAACTAAGCTATAACACGTTATTTGGGGTATGTCGGTTAGATAACTACTTCCCATAGTTTCAGTTACAGAATTCAGGACTGTCAAATACAATCAACTCAGAATAGTATGGAACTCAGCTAGTTCCATTAGATTCAGGACTGTCAAATACAGTCGCTCATGTTATTAGTTATATCAGTCATCCGAACTCAGTTATCGGTTATGTTTATTACCAGTAAATTCATGTTATCATGATCTCAGATATAGTTACTATATATTCATGCATATATTCTCACGTTCATATTATTCAGTTAGTCAGTATTGTTCATGCATAGGAACCCCATGCATTCAGCCTACCTCACATGCATACCAGTACATTCAAAGTACTGACACATTTGTGCTATGGTGTCTTATACCATAGGTTTAGAGATATGAGCTCCAGAGCATCAGTAGATTCTAGATATCAGCAGTCAGTCAGCAGTGAGTCCTCATCCTCCGAGGATAATATGATTTTTTATTTCATTATCTCAGTACTTAGTCATTTTAGTAGTCGGAGTTAGTTGGGGACATATCCAATCAACTCCTTATTCAGACAGTTCAATCAGTTAGAGGCTTTCCAAACTATCACGTTCAGACTATCATGTTTAGACAGTTTTTCTTTGGGTATTTATACCCCATCCCAGATATTATTTTACAGTTTTGAACCTTATAGCCTTTTAGTTCATGTTTCCACATTTATACAGTATATCATGCAGTATACAGGTACAGATATCAGTCATAGGTTAGCTTGTGGTCCTTCGGGGTCATGAGCACCGTGTAGCATTCCAGATACCAGATCTGGGGCGTTACAAAGCATAACTATTTATCCTTTCCAAACCACTTAAACCAATTCAATTAATGCAGTTACTTGAGGGATTTCCATGTATCCCGCACGGTTTCCAAAATAGACCAACCATGACCACCAAAATCGTTACCTTTTAAACCATTCCAAAGAAATTTAGACCACGCCAAGAATTCAAAGTATTTATATAATTTTAGCCATGCAAAACCATCCAAAACCATATAGAGTTCCATTAACAAAGCAAACCATGCAAGAGTTCCAATTTAAGTTCAATAATAGAGTCAAACCATTCTTTGAGGCATTTTATCAAACATGTTGTGGGAATACCTTTACCAAGACCAAAAACAATGCATAAACCACCATAATTTGGGTTACTCAATACCCCTTTTGTTAAAGCATAACCAACCAATCAGCATATATGCAAATCATTACCAAAAACATGTAAAAACATAGTTTAAACCAATACCAAACCATATGCATCAAGACCCTCAACAATATTTTGAAACCCACCATTCATGATTCATAAACCAACGTTTAAAACAAAATACACATTCCTTTAATTTGAAATAACAATGAGGGAAGGATTACATGCCTTATAAATTAATATTCACTGAATTAATCTTGACCTTCCAGCCCTTTGAAGAACACATGAAGAAACCCTAGCCTCCAATCTTCAAGAGAGTGTTTGAGAGAGTATTTGATGTGTTTTAATTCTTTAATAAGTGTTATAGAAGGACATATAAGGTTATATAACGTGAGGACATAAGGTTTTAGAAGTACGAAATGTCCAAACAACCCTTTACTTAAAATTAAAACAAGTCACGTCCAGGGGTACGGCTCCATCTTATCATTCGTATCCTAGGGTACGAGTAGTACCCCGACTCATACCCAAGACCTTCCAAGACCTTACCTAATGGTTTCTATATGACTCACACCTTCTCACTCATACCTAATAGGTATGAGTGAAACCCCTAATTATACCCACCATCTGTATAGTGGATAGGTTTCACAAGATAACTCAAACATGCACCACATGACTTTCCTTGCACCACTTGTATGCTCCTATATGATTCTTACCCTTGTGAGTCATATCTTGGTTAGTATCCAAGCTTCCCATACTGCCTAG
>NW_025827275.1:0-3804 GCF_002878395.1 Capsicum annuum | reverse complement strand
AAGGGTAGTGCTTCAATATTTAGGGGTCAGCTTATTTCGTATTTTAGTGCGAGGAAAATAATATCCAAGGGGTGTGTTTACCATCTTGTTTGAGTTAAAGACTCTAGTTTAGAGACTCCAAACCTCAAGTCAGTTTCAATAGTAAGGGAATTTACAGATGTGTTCCCTGAAGATCTTCTTAGAGTTCCTCCCGAAAGGGAAATTAACTTTAGAATAGACCTACTTCCATATACCCAACCTATTTCTATTCTACTATACAGAATGGCACCAACAGAACTCAAAGAGTTGAAAGAATAATTGAGAGACCTTTTAGATAAGGGATTCATTAGGCCCAGTGTTTCCCCATGGGGCATTCCAGTCCTTTTCATGCAAAAGAAAGATGGTTCTCTTTGTATGTGTATCGATTACTGTCAGTTGAACAAAGTCACCATTAAGAATAAATACTTATTTCTAAGAATCGATGACTTATTCGACCAACTTCAGAGTGGCAGTTACTTCTCTAAGATAGACCTCAGGATTTGGCTATCATCAGCTCAGAATCAGAGAACATGACATTCCAAAAATAGCTTTCAGAACTCAGTATGGTCACTTTGAATTTCTAGTCATGTCTTTTGGTCTTACCAATGCCCCAGCAGTTTCATGGACTTGATGAACAGGGTGTTCAAACAGTACTTTGACATGTTTATCACAGTCTTCGTTGATGATGTTCTTGTCTATTCCCATAATGAAACTGATCATGCAGACCACCTTAAAATTGTATTACAGACTCTGAGAGCTCATCATTTGTTCGCCAAGTTTAGTAAGTATGAGTTTTGGCTAAGATCAGTAGCTTTTCTTGGCCATGTTATTTTTTATGATGGCATTAGAGTTGACCCTCAAAAGATTAAAGTTGTGAGAAACTGGCCCAAACCCATCTCCCCATCAAACATCAAGAGTTTCTTGGGTTTGGCTGGATATTATCGATAGTTTATCCAAGGGTTTTCATCTATAGCATCTCCCATGTCCAGATTAAATCAGAAGAAAAGTTTATGTGGTCAGATTCTTGCAAGACTCGACTCACCTCAGCCTCAGTTTTGATGTTGCAAGATAGTTTAGATGGGTTTTTTGTGTAATACAATGCTTCTAAAGTTGGTCAACTTAAGCCTTATTAGAAGAATTATCCTACCCATGATCTTGAATTAGCAGCAGTTGTGTTTGCCTTAAAAAATTAGAGGCATTATCTGTATGGGGTACATGTTGATGTGGTAATGGATCACAAGAGTTTACAATACATGTTTTCACAGAGAGAGTTGAATCTTCATCAGAGAAGGTAGTTAGAATTGCTGAAAGATCATATAAGCATTTTGTATCATCCCAAGCACTGCCAATGTAGTAGAAGATTCCCTTAGTAGATTGTCTATTATTAGCGTTATGCATGCTAAGAATGATAGGAAGAAGTTGGTTCAGGAAGTTCATCAGCTTGCCAAATTAGGTGTTTGTTTGGTAGACTCAACTGAGGGTAGTGTATGGGTTCAAAATAGTTTAGAATCTTCCTTGGTTGTCAAAGTGAAAGAAAAGAAATTTAGGGATCCCAGTCTAGTTAAGTTGAAGGAGTCAGTTAGAGATTAGAAGGTAAAGATTTTCTCCTAGGGGGGGGGGGAGATAGTGTGTGCATTGATAGGGTAGACTGTGTGTACCATGTGTTGATGCCTTGAGGCAGCGAGTCCTTATAGAAGTGCATGGTACTTATTACTCTATTTATCCAGGGGCCACTAAGATGTACCGCAATTTGCGAGAAATCTATTGGTGGAGTGGTATAAAGAGGAATGTTACAGAGTTTGTAGCTAAGTGCTCTAATTGTTAGCAGGTCAAGGTTGAGCACCAAAATCCTAGTGGTTCTATGCAAGAGTTTAGTATTCCCACTTAGAAGTGGGAAGAGGTGAACATGGATTTTGTGATAGGGTTGCCTCGCTCACGTCGCCAGCATGATTTAATTTGGGTTATTGTAGATAGAATAACCAAATAAGACCATTTCTTGTCTGTCTATACCTCTTATTTAGATGATGACTATGCCAAGATCTATATTAGAGAGTTGGTTAGATTGCATGGAGTCCCGTTGTCCATCATTTTTGATAGGGGTACTTAATTCGCCTCTCAGTTTTGGAATTTTTTTCTAAAGGGACTTGGTACCCAAGTTCATCTTAGTGCAACCTTTCACCCTCAGATAGATGGTCAGGCAGAGAGGTCCATTCAGACCTTGGAGGACATATTGAGAGCGTATGTTATTGATTTTAAGGGTAGTTGGGATGACCACTTGCATTTAATTGAGTATGCATATAATAATCGCTATCATTCTAGTATTCAGATGGCTTCATTTGAGGCTCTTTGTGGAAGGAGGTATAGATCTCCTATAGGTTGGTTTGAGGTAGGGGAGACCATGTTGACAAGGCCAAATTCAGTATTTGATGTAGTGGAGAAAGTTCAATTAATCGAAGAAAGGCTTAAGACAACCTAAAGTCGACAAAAGTCCTATACAGATGTAAGGAGGCGAGATACTGAGTTTGAGTTAGAGACTTAGTTTATCTGTGAATCTCTCCCACTAAGGGAGTGGAGAGATTTTGCAAAAAGGGAAAGCTCAGTCATGATATGTCGGACCTTACAGGATCTTGAGTCATTGGGGAAAGGTAGCTTACAAGGTCGAGTTGCCTACAGAGTTAGCATCAGTCCATCTAGTGTTCCATGTGTCCTTGTTAAAAAAGTGTATTGGCGACCCAGCAGTTGTAGTTCCCTTAGAAAGTATAGATGTTCAAAACAGTCTCTCTTAAGAAGAAATCCCAGTCAAAATTCTTGACTGTCAAATTCGCAGACTGAGGAACAAAGAAGTTCCCTTGGTCCAAGTCCTTTGGCGAAACTAGTCTGTTGAGGGAGCCACTTGGGAAGGAGAACCAGACATACGAACCAAGTACCCTCATCTCTTCTTTGCAAACTCTAACTCAGCCTAAGGTAACAAAATTTCTTATATTTATTCTACTTCACACTCAGTTCCAGCTGTATTTCATTATCATGCCATTCATGCATTCATGAATCAGTTAGCCATGTGTCATATTTCAAGATTCAGTTCTGTTTTAGTTGTGCATGTCAGTTGGAGAAAAACAAGGTCTTTTGTCTCACATCAAAACCATCATAAACATATAATTTCATCCCCAAATAGCATAGATACATCATTATTCACCTTTTTCCTCTTAAGAACAAATCCTAGCTCTTCAACATTCAAGGTCAATTCTGCAGAAACCCACCAAGAACTTTACGAATTCTTCAAGCAAGGTATGTTAGATTTGATTCATGGACCCTTTTCATCCATGGAGTTCAAGAACCCTATTTTCAAGTTCAATTATGATATTGACATGTATTTATGAATTTTATCCATGAACTTCCATGAATTTTGACTTTAGGTAATGTTTAAAAGTGTTTTTCGTTGGGATTAAACTAATTTCTTGCTTTAACTCATGACCCCCATGTGTTTGATGAAATACCTCATAGATGAATTTTGAACAACGACTAATTATGATGTACTCAAGTTGTATTATGGTTTCAAATGCTCTCATGTGTTCTTATTGATATTACTATCGAGTCCTGGGGGTTATGAACACCCAAAAACTTAGTTGTTTACTTAGTTTAAATACTTTCAGAAGAGGTTTCAACTACAGTAGAGCATTATCAGTTTAGTTAGTACATCATGTTAATAAGCTCAGTTCAGTCCAGTAATTAAAGTCAGTTCAGTTGGGAGTATATTTAGCATCGAGCGAACCTAGGGATGGGGGCTCA
>NW_025827274.1:0-1589 GCF_002878395.1 Capsicum annuum | reverse complement strand
CTACATAAAACACAGAAATCTGGAAGATCTGGCCTTACCCAAGACTGCAGCTTGGGTAATCAGGAAAATTTTGGGATGCCGGGACACTTTGATGCAGATGAACTCATTACAAGGATCATTTGCTCATAGATTAGCTGAACTACAGATGGGAGGGTCCTACTAGATAAAGAAAGCTTATGGAAGGCTACTACCTGAGCTCCCAAGAGTCTCCTGGAAAGCAATAGTGTTGCAGCCAATAGTTCACCCTAGGCATAACTTTAACTTGTGGCTAGCCCTGCAACAAAGACTTGCCACAATGACTCGGCTACAAATATTTGGCATACAGGTACCTATGGATTGTATATTTTGTGCAGGTACTATTGAGAGCTTCACCCACCTATACTTTGAATGCGTATATACTAAAGGTCTATGAAGTAGAATAGAGCAGTGGATGGGCTTCGATCATGTTATAGGGTCTTAAGAATCAGAAAAATAGTGGATCAACCAAATGGTAAAACAAAATCTACAGCAACAAACATCACTTGTTATGTATTGTCATGGTAGTATTTTGCATTTGGCGTGAAAGGAACTCTGCTAGATTCCAAGGAAGTTGTTTTAGTGTGGATGCAGTTTGCAGAGAGGTGGCCATGCACATTCACATAAGAGGGAGATGATTAAGCAAATAGCAGCCACAACTGCAAAGACTAAATTATTTCCCTTAATAGTGTTGTTAGGAGAGTGATGATCATTGTTTAGCTTTAGAGAAATTAGTGAGAGGCAAGGGTCTTCTTGAGCCTGATTTTGTATTACAATTTTTTTTGATTGATAAAAGCTCGCTTTTAATTAAAAAAAATCATATTTAATTTCATTTTTTTGCCAAAAAATCCACAAAGATATTTTCTTCTATTTAAAATTTATTTATTTTGAAAATAATTTGAAACATTGTAAAGTTTTTTCATATATCATAAATTTGATGTCTAATCAAATGATATGCAAATAGTAACATATGTTCCATAAAAGATAAAAAAGTAAAATTAATTTTGGCCGCATATTTAATTGCATAAAGAAACTATTGCTATATTGTAGTAAAATAATAATAATAAAAGTACTCATAAATTTGAATAAGCGTTTATCTATTAAATACAATAAACAATTTCTTCATAATTTTAAAACTTCACATGATACATATCATTACAAAGATTTATAATACATATAATTTATGAAAACGTAATTATTTACTAATCACCTATTAAAATTGTTTTAAACAATTTATGCAAAATGTATATTAAATATCTCGTATTAAATTAATACAATATATATATGTTAACATTTGTTAATTCTTTTGATTCTCTATATTTGAGGTGGCAAATTTCTCATTAGGTAGATAAATCACTTCAAAAAATAATTTTTTGTTTATTATATTAAATTGATCTCCTATTTCTGATATATAAGACAAGATATAGAGACAATTCTTTAACATTATGATTCATTAAAACCTTAATTCAATAGACCCTTTTTTATTTGTTAAACACCCATAAAGCGAATTTAATTGTATTTAAAATCAATTTATGTATGGATTAATATTATTTATTGCTTAGTATGATTCTATG
>NW_025827273.1:0-1620 GCF_002878395.1 Capsicum annuum | reverse complement strand
TCAGAGTCAGTCATGTAAATCAGTTCTTTCCTCAGATTTATCAGATTATAAAACATCATCAGTTATATACTATTTTAGATTTTCAGTATGATTATGTTTTCTCCTAGCATAACTTGTTATTTAATGTATTATAACTTCATTACTTAATAGTATGCCAGTTTATAGGTTACTTTAGATCACTTGTGTTTCTTGGTAATGTCTGGCATCCAGGGTGTACTCCCGAGGCATTACAAACTTGGTATTAGAGCCCAAAGTTCAAGTGTCCTAGGGTGTCTATGAAGTCGTGTCTAGTAGAGTCTTACAGAATTGTACGAAGATGTTCATACTTTTTTTTGAGAGGTTACAGGGCTTTTAAGAAATATTTCCCTTCTTTAATGTCTCAAATCGTGCAGTAGAAGTGTCCGCTACAAAATTTATATAGATTCTCATCTTGCTCCATTAATGCAAACTCTCCCTTAGTTTTGAGGCAATAGAAACTGTCAAGTTCAAATTCCTACAGATAGAGTTTCCTCAGACAGTCCCCTTAGATAGTTATAGGATTGCAGACACGCTCAAAAGCATCCCATCAATGACTTTATGTTCAAAAGTTTTAAATATTTCATTTATGTTCATGAAAATCCTACATTGAGTTGAAGTTATATGTGTTTTTAAATCTCTTCTCAAAATCCTTTGATGGTATATGATCTTGATTTATAAGCATGAACCCAGAAGTTTAGCAGTAGTAGAGTTGGGATAGTGTTATCTAGATTAAACAGATTATGTATCCATGAGGCTAGTTGTATGAAAGTAAATCAGTAGGCTCTAATAGTTTATGTAAGAATTTAAGTTTATTAATTTGAAATTAAGTATGATGTTGTATGTATGATCTAAAGGAGTACCCATGGTAATATGGGATTATAGTATTTCTAAGTTCTTAAAGTATGGGTTTGTACATAGTGTCCTTGAGTTGCTAAGTGTAAATGAAGCTAGTAATATAGTATGCAACATTCTTAACAGCTAAGGTATGGGCAATAGAAATTTAACAAATGTATTTCAGAAGTATTAGCAGTGGGTTTTATACTTTCAGATTCAGTCTTTCAGGGTGAGTTTAGTTTATGTATCTTGTTATATCGAGCTCTAGAGTAATATAGTTGCAGTTCAGTTAAGAGTTATAAAAAGGGTCCTATAGACTTAGATGATGGCTTTAAGCTAAGGGGGAGATGATTGAACAAGTAACCAAGTCAGGCTCTCAGATCCTAGTAGTGATGCTAGTATATTTAGAAAAGCAGTAAGTGAGGATGATTCCAAACCCATTCTTATCTCATTGCAAAGTTTTTTAGTCTTCACAATATCTACTCATGCCTTACAAGTAAGCTCCATGATCATAGATCATATTCAATCACTTTTCATAGAATCATGTATGCTTTCAGTTCCTAGTATGAGGAGTTCCATCTCACTAAGCAGTACGAATCATGTTCTAGGAAATTACGAACTCCAAACTTAGGTCATGCAGGTCATGACTTATGCACTCATGTTTCATAGTATGTTCAGATCCAGATACTCATGCTACACTCCTAATGATCAACGAAATTTAGTTTATGTCATGTATGTCCTCAGATTAGATCTCTTTGATGAATCCAT
>NW_025827272.1:0-2513 GCF_002878395.1 Capsicum annuum | reverse complement strand
GCCCCACATTTCGGGCTACAATATAGACCATGATTCCAATGTGTTGATAAATCCCGAAGCCATAAATCCTAAGCCAATACGGCATGTTAATTTTTTGTGTAGCATGTGAATACACTTAAGCTATAATTTAGTCCTTAGGGGTCATTTGACTCAAGGACAAGTGGAAAACTACTTCGACCGATTAAGCTTCAGTGGACATTATAATTTGTGTTTCTTCTATCGACTATGACTCTTTGTATATGTCGAATTAGAAAGCCTACTATGTGTAAAATGATAGGTTTTCGAGTTATCTATCCAACAATACAAATTTTGCTAAAATCTGGCACCCGAGCAAGAAGTTATGGCCTTTCAAAGTAATATGTGTTGCCTAACAAATCGCACATGGCCACTGGAAAGCATAGGTGATAGGATAGCCAATAGCCTAGGCGGCGCCTATGGAAACTTAGGTGATAGCCTAGGCGGCGCCTATGTAAACATAGGCGATGGAATAGGCTGCGCCTATGTAAAGGTTTCAATTTACTTAAACACTCCGTTCTTGGGGTAAAATGGTCCTTTTCCACCCTTACTTAGCCCTAAACATGAAATTCAGTTCAAAAGACCCCAAAATACACCTTCATTCAGCAAAAGTGCTCGAGGATTCTCCTTACGGTTTCAAAATAAAACCCCAAGCAACTCAAGATTCAACCAGGGGTTTTAGAAACTAATTGCATATTTGGAATCCCCAGAACGTAGGCTTCAAGGAGCACCTATAATCTTGGCATATAAAGGTACGTGGGGTTATCTCAAAAATCTCATGGGCTTTAAAAATTCATGTTTTCAAAATGGGGGTTTTGAAATTACAAATATGATATGTTTTAAATGTCTAATGATATTGATTTGGTCTTTAGGCCTAATTCCAAGATGATTTGATATATTATATATGGATATGCATGTGTTTCATAATGATGATAAATTGAGAGCATGAATTACATGGAACCCCTCTCTTGATATGATATTTTTTAAAGTTTTCACATGATATGAATTGTTTGAAATCATCTTGAAATACATGTCATGAAATATCTTTAAAATGTCATGATTTGGATATGGTTTTTGACTTTCAAAGAGAGGGTTGTTTTGTTCATTTTGAAATATGTTGCATATGATGATTGAATAAAGAGAATAATATGATACTGATGACTTGTAAGTGGGTATGATGATACCCTAAAGAGTATGACATGTGATTGATTTGAACAAAGTTTAAATTCATTAATTTTCATGAGAAAAGTGGATGCCCGAAGACGGCGTTTGAGTGGAAGGGCTCATAGTTGGAAACCGTAATTGCCGCTACGGGTCATATTATATTGTATCCTACATGGGAGGATAATAAAATAATTTAGACATCTCACATGGGGGGGATTCCCTACGGTGTACTCACATGGCGGGCATACCGGCTCCAAATCCTAGTGGCTACTTGGTTTGGAGGTTTGGCCACCGAGCACTAGAGGCAGATTCCACATAGTCGTTGAATTAAAATTGTAGGGTATTCCACCTAGCTACTCATTACATTGGTATTGAAAACTATTACATTATGCCCATGTGTTTTCAAAATAATTTTATATGAAACTGATTTATAATGGCTATCACCTATAATGTGTAAAACTATAATATTTCTGTTTTGATTTATTTGCATACCATTACTTTTGTATTGACCCCCTCTCCTCCTAGGTTCAGAGGCATAGTTTAGGGGTCCAGAAAACCAGTAGATTCCTTCTGACATATCGTAGAATCAAGTGGTGAGCCTTTTCGAAAGGCCTGATGTCTGCAGTTTAATTTATCATTTATTAGTTTTGGGTCTACTGGGGGCCTTGTTCCAGTTTTCCGATAGACATTTGTTTTAGTCATGTAGTAGAGAATTCACAGACATTATAGAGATGTTGTGTTGAGATTATGGGACGTTATTCCCCATTATTAATTTTGCATGATTCTTGACTATGTTTTTGTTATATTGTGTATCTTCCATATTTCATTTATCATATGAATTGTGTGCATGATTACCCGATAGATAGGGGTGTTTTGGGCCTCATGGTTTGGAATACTCGTCACGGCTAGGGCCCCGGTTCGTGTCGTGACATCCCCCTTGCTTCTCAACTCAATAAACTTATCGTGCACTATAGAACTATTCCAATGCCTTGCTGGTACAATCTAATAAGTTATGTGCAATGAATTATCTTTTGGAGTGCTTGATGGATTTGGCCCTTTAACTTTTGAGTCTCAGGATGTCGCCTTACTAACCTTTATCTTAGATCCCAGTTAATATTACCTTTTGGGTTTCTGGTTATTAGATGATAGTTAACCATCTTACATAGCTAATAACTATTAGCGTTGATCAATAGTTAGTCTTCAAATTACTATTGTGACCTTCTTTTCCTAGTCACTGCTCCTTTTTTTGGAGTAAGTAGTAACAATCTAGGATGGATAATAATGTTGGACACTATTAACAAATCAACAAGAATGAAGAAAACCTATTACATGCA
>NW_025827271.1:0-2410 GCF_002878395.1 Capsicum annuum | reverse complement strand
TACAATGATGTTTACATGTACCATGCCTACAATATGTTTGATTAAATGCCTAGATGAAGGAAAAGTGTCTAACTAGCATGATACCATGAAATCCCCATGTATGTACAAGTTAGGCCTATCACATGTTTTGATGAAATGCTTCTATAAATATATTATGGATTATGATGTTAGTTATCTGTTAAAGTAAGTTATGCTTGGTCAGTTTCCTTCCATCGAGTCCTGGGGAAACTCGTACCCGAAACATTAGTTGTGTGCCTAAAGCCAATGTCATGTTTTCACGTTACTCTCAGTCAAGCTATGAATCCTTAGACTTTTAGACAGTCTTATGACTCAGGAAATCTCCATGATCTCATGAACTCAGTCAGTTGTCAGATATCAGTAGTATTTTATCAGTCAACGGAATGCAGTAATTCAGCAAATTATGTTCAGAGTCTATTTAGATGGGAGTAGGAATTAGCACCGAGTGAACCCACGGATGGGAACACACACTATCAGATGAGGGTGTGATTCTTAGAAGTCATCCTTGCATTCCAGAACTATGTAGCCAGCATAGGTTGAGACATCAACACTGTCCGATGAGGGTTGATGATGTGGATAAGCACTATTAGATAAGGGCCCCACCATTTTCATATATGGGACACTATCAGATGAGGGTCACCCACAACTTGTCCTTACCAGTGGCGCGGTATTGACACCTTTTCCAATTAGGGTTACAGATTGAGCCCCAACTCAGCCATAATGGCATATTAGGGGCATGTCGATTAGATAACTACTTCCCACAGTTTTATGTTACAGAATCAGGACTGTCAGATACAGTCAATCAGTCTCAGTAATAAAACTCAGATAGTTCTTTAGATTTCAGGACTGTCAGATACAGCCAACTCAAATACAATACAGAATTCAGATAGTTCCATCAGATCCAAGACTGTCAGATACAGTCACTTATGTTATTAGTTATATTCAGATTCAGTAATCATGTTATCACAGTATTAGTGTCAGTTGTTATGTCTCATGCATGTATTCTCACGCTCATGATAGTTAGTCAGTTATTATTATTGTTCATGCATATGAACCCCATGCATTCAGCCTACCTCACATACATACCAGTACATTCAAAGTAATGACGCATTTGCGCTATGGTGTCTTATACCATAGGTTCAGAGACATGAGCTCCAGAGCAACAGTAGATTCCAGATATCCGCAGACAGAGTTAGAAGTGAGTCCTCATCTTTTGAGAACATGATTATTTCCCTATTATCTCATTAATCAGTTTATTAGTTAAAGTTAGTTGGGGACATGTCCCATCAACTCCTTACTCAGACAGTTCAATCAGTTAGAGGCTTTCTAGAATATCATGTTTCAGACTTCAGTATGTTCAGTTATGTTTTGGGTATTCTATTACCCCACACAGATGTTATATCATTCAAATCATGTTCAGTATTAAACCTTATGGCCTTTCAGTATATGTTTCCACATTATTATGTCATATTATGTAGTGTACTGGTACAGATATCATCCATGGGTTAGTTTGTTGTCCTTCGGGGTCATGAGTACCGTGTAGCATTCCAAGCACCAGGCTCGGGGCATTACAATACTCTTGAACACTTATACTGCCCTGCTTTAAGTTGATGAACTCTTGCACTTTGGCTTCCCTCAACTCAATTCAAAAGTACCTGTCCAGAAATGCAACAACAAACTCATCCCACTCTACTAGTCCTGCATCTACACCTCTATCTTTTTTCCACTACTCATACCAAGTATGAGCCACTCCTTGCAGTTAGTAAGCAGTCAAATCAGCACTTTCACTCGCAGTGATACCGATAATATTAGTTATTTTCTACATACTATCTAAAAAATTCCTATGGATCCTCCTCAAGATTGGACCCAAAGAACATTGGTGAATTCATCTGAGTGAGGTACCAAATTCTAATTAATGTCGTATTCACAGCTGGGTTGGCTGAGGAAACAACTTGATGATTATTCTGAGTAGTCATAGATTGAGCTAATGTTGTGAAAACAATCCTAAATTTAGCATGAGAGACCTGCTCATTCAGAGGGTCTTCGAGAATAGGCAGTGATGTTTGTTGGTCCCCATTCCTTGTCCCGTTAGCCTTTCTGAGAGGCATTCTGTATAAAAGAATAGAGGACGAGTTAGAAGAAGAAGTTTAATAGAGCTTACACTTCATCGCACGCCATGAATATTGAAAGAAGTGAGACTTTCCTAAAATATTTTGTAGCCTCTTTCCCATAAGTGTAGTGTGCTTCACACCCATGAATAAGACTCTACTCAATGCGGCTTTCAGACACCCTAGGGCACTTTAAACCTTGTGCTCTGATACCAAGTTTTTATGACCCGAGACTACCCCTAGCTGTAACACGATGCTTAGAGTCACAAGTGACCCCAAGCTAA
>NW_025827270.1:0-1130 GCF_002878395.1 Capsicum annuum | reverse complement strand
TCATGAAGATTCGAATCAAGATTCTAAAGAAATTGCATCTTTCATTTTTATTTTTTATTTTTGATTTTTGTTAGTCATTTGAATGTAAAAAACATAAGTCGTGAAGTGGAAACTTGACGGAACTTCACTCGACCTTTAACTCTTCCTCTCACTTTTTTACCTTTGATCTACACGTGACCTAATTCCTTTATAACCTGGGATAGGTAGGAGGTCCAAAACTAGGACTCGATCACATCTTTTCTGTTATTTTAATTTTATTTTATTCTTACTTTTCGAATAATCGAAGGGTCAAAAATCATAATCTTGTCTACTTCTTTGTATGAAAACTCTTCAAGATTCCACATAAAGAGGGGAAAAATGTATACACATGATTTTTGATCCTCCCTAAATTTTAATTTATTTATCTTTATTAAATATTTATATCGATCCAATATTATTTTAACTCTTGTTTCATTATTTATATAAATTTTAGTTAAAAATAAACAAATAAATAAATAAATAAAGTTAATTTTGGGTTATTTTATTTTATTTTAAAAAAATAACAATACAAAAATTTCAAAAATATATTTTTCTTTTAAAATTTTAATTAAAAAACAGTAGTCATAATACTACCATAATGATATTTATTTAAGGCCATTTATAAACTTTTATTGTATTTTCTTAAAATGTAAAAGTTAATTAGTTATATTTATATTTACTATTATTTTATTTATTTATTCATTTATTTTTATTCATTATTTATTATTATTAATAGACCCAATTTTTTTTAAAATTTAAATTCCCCCTTATTTGATAATTTTTAAATGTTAGCTCCTAAGAATTCCCCTATTTAAGGACTCTTCCCACCCAGAAAGAGGTATGTAGATGGGATCAGAAAAACCAGACAGTAAAAAAAATCAGAGAAAATAGGGAGTGAATATCAGTAAAAGCAAAACAGAGAAGAAAACAAATAAGAGAAAGAGTTGTGATTCGAGTCTCATATTTCCGTTCAAGGATCCGGTGACAACATCTTGCTTTTGTATTCAGTTAAAATTGACATTTAGGTTTTATTTCAATTCTATTTCATTTTATGTTATAAATTTCACTGTGAAAAAGCATGAATGGAAATGTTTAAGTAGTTTTTCTGCATT
>NW_025827269.1:0-2212 GCF_002878395.1 Capsicum annuum | reverse complement strand
TAGTTTAGCTTTTGTGTAAAAGTCAATGAGTCCTCCATTATGTTGGGGCATCATTTATGTCTATATTTTCAGCCTCAAAGTCTGACTAGTCTACCAGTTCAGGGAGCTCTTCAGACTACTAACGGAGGTTAGTCTGGTACTAGTAGTAACCTCGATAAGAGAGGTGATTAGTTTTTGAGAGGTTCATCTGCATGTCGTAATAAATATGGTGATTACTTTGGTTTGGGTGGATATGTGAGTTCTTGTTCTACTCATGATTCTTGTTTTACTTTTGGGTTTCTTAGTCATTTCTCAAGAAATTGCCCTAGTCGTAGGGCGATGATTGTTTCAGCCCAGGGTGTTACTCCTATTAGGAAAGTTTATCCCTCAGATAAAAGTGGTGTGAGAGGCCACATGGGTGGTTATCAGGGTACTCGAGGTGGTACTTAAGTAGGCAGGATAGGAGGTCGGTCAGGTGCCCAACCAAGTGACGGGAGTAGTCAGTTATATGTAGTACCTGCTCGATCCAGGCTGAGACTTCGGATGTTGTTCTGACAGGTATGATTTTTGTGTGCTGCAAGTTGACTCTTTCTTTGTTTGATCCCGGATCCACTTATTCTTATGTATCTACTTATTATGCACCATGGTTGGACTTGACTAGTGATTTATTATATGTGCTATTGTGCGTCTCTACTCCCGTGAGTGATTCTTTAATAGTGAATCGAGTATTCAGATCATGTGTTATGGCAGTTAGTAATATTAATACTTATGTTGATCTTATAATTCTTGATATGCTGGATTTCGATGTGATTCTGGGCATGGATTGGTTATCCCACTAGCATGCAGTCATGGATTATTTTGCTAAGACTGTTACCTTATCCCTTCTAGGCATACCCCCAATCGTGTGGCAGAGAGTAGTTAGTCGTGAGCCGATAGAGATTATTTCATATGTTTGTGCTGGGAGACTTATATCGAAGGGTTGCAAGTCTTATCTCGCCTATGTATATGATACTCATATGGAGACTCAGTCACTTGACTCTGTTTCTATTATTTATGATTTTCCTGATATATGCCCTACCGAACTGCATGGTGTTCCCCCTGACTGTAAGATTATGTTTACTATTGACCTTGAGCTTGGCACCTGACCTATTTCTATGGCATCTTACCATATGGCTCCTGTTGAGCTTAAAGGGTTGAACTCTCAGCTCTAGGATCTTCTTAGTAAGGGTTTTATTAGATCGAGTGTGTCCCCATAAGGAGCTTCTATCTTTTTTTTATAAAAAAAAGGATGGTTTAATGTATATGTGCATTGATTATAGGCAGATTAATAAGGTGATTATGAAGAACCCTTATCCTATGCCTCGCATTGATGATTAGTTCGACCAGATTCAGGGTGCAGCCGTGTTTTCTAAGAGAGACTTGAGGTCAGGTTATCATGAATTGAGGATTCGGGCTGAGAATATCTCAAATATAGCTTTCATGGTCATTATGAGTTTTTGGTGATGTCATTTGGGTTGACTAATGCCCTAGTCGCATTCAATGATTTGATGAACCCCGTGTTTAGACCATATCTAGACTCCTTTATTGCTATGTTTATTGATTATATTCTCGTGTATTCAAGTAGTAGTGAGGAGCATGCACCACACTTTAGGATTATGCTTCAAACCTTGCGAGTTCATGTGTTTTTTGTCAAGTTCTTGAAGTATGAGTTTTGTCTTGAGTCATTGTCATTTCTTGAACATATGGTGTCCACAGCGGGTATTATGGTAGACCCAGCTAAGATTTTAGTAATTCATGATTGGGCTACACCTACATCTCCGAATGAGGTTCGTAGGTTTATTGGTTTGGCTGGATATTATAGGAATTTTGTTAAGAGCTTTGATACTATTCCTTCCCCTATGACTAGATTGACTCGAAAGAAAGTTCCTTTCTGATGATCTGAGGAGTGTGAGTTGAGCTTTGGGAAGCTTAAGGATTGTCTTACTTCAGCTCTAGTGTTAGCTCTTCCTGTTGAGGGTGAGGGATTCACCATGTTTTGTGATGATTCTGGTAGTCTTGGTTGTGTTTTGATACAACAGGGTCATGTTATTGCTTATGATTCTAGACAACTTAAAGTGTATGAGTGAAACTACCCACTCATGATTTGGAGTTGGCGATGGTAGTTTTCACACTCAAGATTCGGAGGCATTATTTGTAGGGTCTGCCTTGTGAAATCTTCACCGATCATCATAGC
>NW_025827268.1:0-1973 GCF_002878395.1 Capsicum annuum | reverse complement strand
TCTTTCATACTGTGCCCAATCCCGATATTGTCTTGGGAATTATCAGTTATATAGTAGCGTACTGGACTCCATCTACATAAGTAGAAGCATTCGACGAATCACTTGACAGTTCTTATTTTCATTTTCCGACTCTCATCTTGTTAACTGACTTAACCGCAATACTTATCCAAAGATAGGACAAGTTGAAAGAGCTTCGGTAGTTACACTTTTTGTCTCGCGTAAGAAAGAGAGTTTAGAGTACCATACAAAGAACCTTAGATACGGGGATTCCTCCCATTGACTGAAGTTTAGAGTCAACCTTCCACATAAGGCAATCTTCTAATAGAGGGGAAGAGGCAGAGCACAACCAATTCTGTGGCACAAGATGCGCTGGTATTGCAAAGGCAGGAATGAGTTCACAAAGTTCGAATAAGCTACTCGACTGACTAAAGCTAAAAGGAGAAAGGCGTTTCATATCCAGATACCTCATTGTGGAAACCTAGAACAGAAGAAAGTCTTTTTAGGATGGCTCGGTCTACTTCTTTGATGAATGACATGGCTTGCTTGGCGGAAGTCTTTATATTGCCAAGTCTCGAATATTCCGTAATAGCCTCACATAATCACATAATAGGAATAAATAAGACTATCACACGAATGCCTTTGCTTTGCTTTGCCCTAAAGAATCTTTTTCTATAGCTGTCCCAAAATAAACCTTCTACGTGGTGCTCCTAACGCAGGTACAAGAAAAGTTTTACCAGAACCCCTTTCTGAGAGAATCTTTGGAAAGACTCCCATGTGTGATTGCTGACTAGAGAACTTATTAACATATCATAGGTCTTCCTTTAACACGCTTGGTTGAGAGTGAACTCCCCAAAAGAGGAACCGGTCTCGGATTTCAGTCTTTAACCATCCCATTAGCAATTCTAGTACCAACTAGCAAAATCGAGCTTGGGAGTAGACAGACCTATCGACCGATGACCCTATATTATATAATTCTATATTAATTATATAATAGAATGCTAGGTAAAGCTGCACCATTGGAAAAACTATCCATTCATCGCACAAAGGTGGGTGATCAATTCTCCTCTGACGAAGAATTTGAAAACATCCATTCTGGTCTATTATTTTTATTATTAGTTAAGGAATAGACCTTTCGACGCATGCATTCGCCTTAATAAGATTGCTCGTAGACATGCCCACCAATATACTTTTTCTGAGGTGCTCCTAACGTGCCATAGAAAGTGCGACAGAGGCTTTATAAGTATAAGACATCTTCATAGTTACTCTATCCAATATTACTTTATAGAAACTAAGACTAGGAAAAGAATGGCTAGCTAACCTAACTAGCTAATAGAGCGCCATAAGACGTCGAATGCAAGGGGGCCAATAAGATCGAAGAGGAGAGATGGTTGATAGATTAGATTTTACAATTCAATTGGGGATGAGGAGCTCTCGGTACTCGACCGTTAAGTAAGGTCTGTTACGGAAGACCCTTTGCCTACTTTGCCTATTATTAAGACTACTCCCCCTGAAATTTCGGGAAATATAAAGTTCGTAATCCCAGGACGTGTAGCATACTACTTCGAGAGGGATAGCGTTACCCACACCAAACCTTCGCGCTTGCACGATTGGTAATATCCCGCCTAGGGAAAGGATGATCAAACTCCCACTTTTCGAACCTTTACTCCAACCATGGGTGGGATCACTGCCTTTACCCAAACCTACCTATTACGAGATGAGGAAATAGATTCAAGAACTGGTCATGCCGTTGTTTAACAACTAGCTGAAAAGCAAGGACGCTAAGGATTCAAAAACCGAAAATGCTGTAGTAACCAATGGTGCTATCATACTAGCCCCTCCCCTCTTTCCTTTTTTAAGTCATTAGCCCTTAGGGCAGTCACCTTTCTCTTAGAGAAAAGATAGGTTCAAATCAACCCCCCTCCTAGAAAATAGAGATAATCATAGAAAATGTGAAATATTTGATAGGATCCGTT
>NW_025827267.1:0-1218 GCF_002878395.1 Capsicum annuum | reverse complement strand
CAGTTTGTATGTCTGATTATTCTTTTACGGCATTGGAGCATGTGCACACAGCCACACACCGAAATTCCTAAAAATATTAAGTGTTCTGGAGTTTCAAATCACTTAATCACATTGAAGGTAGGTGTACCAATAATGTTATTGAGAAACATAGATCAATCATCAAGATTGTGTAATGGGACGAGACTGATCATCACAAGACTTGGAGATCGGGTTATAGAAGCTAAAGTTTTATTAGGCAAAATGGCAGGTGAAAAAGTGTTTATACCAAGAATGAGTTTGACACCATTTGATGCAAGAATACCTTTCAATTTTCAGCGAAGACAATTTCCCATCGTTTTCTCATTTGCTATGACCATCAATAAAAGTCAAGGCCAATCATTGTCTCATGTTGTGTTATTTTTTAAGAAATCAGTATTCACCCATGGAAATTATATGTTGCTCTTTCATGAGTGACAAGTAGGAAAGGGTTAAAGACTTTAGCCTATGATGATGAAGGAAAAATAACAAACGAAGTTAAAAATGTAGTGTACAAAGAATTTTTTCGTAATTTAGTTTGAGAAATTTATAAATAAATTTTTTAGTTGTCATTTGTACTTATATTATTGGGTTGTTTGCTAATAGGTTTGTCATGTTAATTAATTCTTATTAATCAAAATGAGTATTTTATTTTCTCTTCGCTCTTAAATTCTTTTTTCTTAAGGCATTGTAAATTAGAAAACATTATAATTATATAAGAAGTAAAGTTTGAACCTTAGTCATAACGTTAGACCCTTATCTAGAAAGTTACTTATCCGACAGAAAGCTATAATTACAGTACTTGATAAGAAAATAGATCAATGTTATAGATACGATAACCACCATTTTTAAGGGGTTCTTTAGATGTACATAACAAACTCATTACCTTTTTGAAATCTTAACCACTGACAACTTCATTCTTATCCTTTGTAATCTAACTTATCCCTGGACTCGAGCTCTCCCGCTTCCTCTGTGAGCTGGAGATAAACAATAGAGCATTTTCACTCAACAAAATGATAGGACAATTAACAGATTAAAAGAGAGACTAGAAAAGCATTTCATCGTCATCATCTAATTATTGGAAGTACGGAGGCATCTAGAATCCAATTATTCAATATTTCTGCTATGTTCGTAGTCAAATGCCCAAATCCAGTATAGTTGGACAGATACGTAAGAAGAAAAATCAAACACAATAATCAGATT